>NW_026916193.1:0-26031 GCF_034315485.1 Pezoporus occidentalis
AGAGCCACCAGCTGAGAATTTGGATTCAAATGGACTTTTAGGTATGAAACCGAGGAGAGACTGCAATGATGGTGACACCGTTGCAAAGCAGCCTGTGTGCTGAAGAGGCCCAGCACCAGCTTTCCCTGCTGGTTCTTCTGCTGTGGGAGCAGATGCCACTGTTCATTCTGTGCTGTGTTGCTGCCAGCAGAGAGCAGGCTCTGAACTGATTCCATTCAAATGCTTTTCCTGTATGAAAGGGAGCAGTGAAAGCAACGATGGATGCACCAATGTAAAGGTGATTGTGTGCTGAACAGGTCCAGCACAAGCTTTCAATCCTGGCTCTACTGCTGTGGGAGCAGAAGCCAAACGATCTTGCTGTACTCACTGTGCTGCTGGGCAGGTGAAAGCGACCAGCCGAGAATTTGGATTCAAATGGACTTTTAGGTATGAAACCGAGGAGAGACTGCAATGATGGTGACACCGTTGCAAAGCAGCCTGTGTGCTGAAGAGGCCCAGCACCAGATTTCCCTGCTGGTTCTTCTGCTGTGGGAGCAGATGCCACTGTTCATTCTGCGCTGACTGTGTTGCTGCGCAGCAGAGAGCAGGCTCTGAACTGATTCCATTCAAATGCTTTTCCTGTATGAAAATTAGCAGTGAAAGCAACGATGGATGCACCGATGTAAAGGTGATTGTGTGCTGAACAGGTCCAGCACCAGCTTTCAATCCTGACACTTCTGCTGTGGGAGCAGAGGCCAAACGTTCGTGCTGTACTCACTGGGCTGCCTGCAGCTGAGAGCCACCAGCTGAGAATTTGGATTCAAATGGACTTTTAGGTATGAAACCGAGGAGAGACTGCAATGATGGTGACACCGTTGCAAAGCAGCCTGTGTGCTGAAGAGGCCCAGCACCAGCTTTCCCTGCTGGTTCTTCTGCTGTGGGAGCAGATGCCACTGTTCATTCTGTGCTGACTGTGTTGCTGCGCAGCAGAGAGCAGGCTCTGAACTGATTCCATTCAAATGCTTTTCCTGTATGAAAGGGAGCAGTGAAAGCAACGATGGATGCACCGATGTAAAGGTGATTGTGTGCTGAACAGGTCCAGCACCAGCTTTCAATCCTGACACTTCTGCTGTGGGAGCAGAAGCCAAACGTTCGTGCTGTACTCACTGTTCTGCCTGCAGCTGAGAGCGACCACCTGAGAATTTGGATTCAAATGGACTTTTAGGTATGAAACCGAGGAGAGACTGCAATGATGGTGACACCGTTGCAAAGCAGCCTGTGTGCTGAAGAGGCCCAGCACCAGCTTTCCCTGCTGGTTCTTCTGCTGTGGGAGCAGATGCCACTGTTCTTTCTGTGCTGACTGTGTTGCTGCCACCAGAGAGCAGGCCCGGGACTGATTCCATTCAAATGCTTTTCCTGTATGAAAGGGAGCAGTGAAAGCAACGATGGATGCACCGATGTAAAAGTGACTGTGTGCTGAACAGGTCCAACACCAGCTTTCCCTCCTGGCTCTTCTGCTGTGGGAGCAGAGGCCAAACGTTCGTGCTGTACTCACTGTGCTGCTGGGCAGCTGAAAGGGACCAGCCGAGAATTTGGATTCAAATGGACTTTTAGGTATGAAACCGAGGAGAGACTGCAATGATGGTGACACCGTTGCAAAGCAGCCTGTGTGCTGAAGAGGCCCAGCACTAGCTTTCCCTGCTGGTTCTTCTGCTGTGGGAGCAGATGCCACTGTTCATTCTGTGCTGACTGTGTTGCTGCCAGCAGAGAGCAGGCTCTGAACTGATTCCATTCAAATGCTTTTCCTGTATGAAAGGGAGCAGTGAAAGCAACGATGGATGCACCAATGTAAAGGTGATTGTGTGCTGAACAGGTCCAGCACCAGCTTTCAATCCTGGCTCTTCTGCTGTGGGAGCAGAAGCCAAACGTTCGTGCTGTACTCACTGTGCTGCCTGCAGCTGAGAGCGACCAGCTGAGAATTTGGATTCAAATGGACTTTTAGGTATGAAACCGAGGAGAGACTGCAATGATGGTGACACCGTTGCAAAGCAGCCTGTGTGCTGAAGAGGCCCAGCATTAGCTTTCCCTGCTGGTTCTTCTGCTGTGGGAGCAGATGCCACTGTTCATTCTGTGCTATGTTGCTGCGCAGCAGAGAGCAGGCTCTGAACTGATTCCATTCAAATGCTTTTCCTGTATGAAAATTAGCAGTGAAAGCAGACTGTGTTGCTGCGCAGCAGAGAGCAGGCTCTGGACTGATTCCATTCAAATGCTTTTCCTGTATGAAAGGGAGCAGTGAAAGCAACGATGGATGCACCAATGTAAACGTGATTGTGTGCTGAACAGGTCCAGCACCAGCTTTCAATCCTGACACTTCTGCTGTGGGAGCAGAGGCCAAACGTTCGTGCTGTACTCACTGTGCTGCCTGCAGCTGAGAGAGACCAGCTGAGAATTTGGATTCAAATGGACTTTTAGGTATGAAACCGAGGAGAGACTGCAATGATGGTGACACCGTTGCAAAGCAGCCTGTGTGCTGAAGAGGCCCAGCACTAGCTTTCCCTGCTGGTTCTTCTGCTGTGGGAGCAGATGCCACTGTTCATTCTGCGCTGTGTTACTGCGCAGCAGAGAGCAGGCTCTGAACTGATTCCATTCAAATGCTTTTCCTGTATGAAAGGGAGCAGTGAAAGCAACGATGGAGGCACCGATGTAAAGGTGATTGTGTGCTGAACAGGTCCAGCACCAGCTTTCAATCCTGACACTTCTGCTGTGGGAGCAGAGGCCAAACGTTCGTGCTGTACTCACTGTGCTGCCTGCAGCTGAGAGAGACCAGCTGAGAATTTGGATTCAAATGGACTTTTAGGTATGAAACCGAGGAGAGACTGCAATGATGGTGACACCGTTGCAAAGCAGCCTGTGTGCTGAAGAGGCCCAGCACCAGCTTTCCCTGCTGGTTCTTCTGCTGTGGGAGCAGATGCCACTGTTCTTTCTGTGCTGACTGTGTTGCTGCAGGCAGAGAGCAGGCTCTGAACTGATTCCATTCAAATGCTTTTCCTGTATGAAAGGGAGCAGTGAAAGCAACGATGGATGCACCGATGTAAAGGTGATTGTGTGCTGAACAGGTCCAGCACCAGCTTTCCCTCCTGGCTCTTCTGCTGTGGGAGCAGAGGCCAAACGTTCGTGCTGTACTCACTGTGCTGCCTGCAGCTGAGAGAGACCAGCTGAGAATTTGGATTCAAATGGAGTTTTAGGTATGAAACCGAGGAGAGACTGCAATGATGGTGACACCGTTGCAAAGCAGCCTGTGTGCTGAAGAGGCCCAGCACTAGCTTTCCCTGCTGGTTCTTCTGCTGTGGGAGCAGTTGCCACTGTTCATTCTGTGCTGACTGTGTTGCTGCGCAGCAGAGAGCAGACTCTGAACTGATTCCATTCAAATGCTTTTCCTGTATGAAAATTAGCAGTGAAAGCAACGATGGATGCACCGATGTAAAGGTGATTGCGTGCTGAACAGGTCCAGCACCAGCTTTCAATCCTGGCTCTTCTGCTGTGGGAGCAGAAGCCAAACGTTCTTGCTGTACTCACTCTGCTGCTGGGAAGCTGAAAGCGACCAGCAGAGAATTTGGATTCAAATGGACTTTTAGGTATGAAACCGAGGAGAGACTGCAATGATGGTGACACCGTTGCAAAGCAGCCTGTGTGCTGAAGAGGCCCAGCACTAGCTTTCCCTGCTGGTTCTTCTGCTGTGGGAGCAGATGCCACTGTTCATTCTGCGCTGACTGTGTTGCTGCGCAGCAGAGAGCAGGCTCTGAACTGATTCCATTCAAATGCTTTTCCTGTATGAAAATTAGCAGTGAAAGCAACGATGGATGCACCAATTTAAAGGTGATTGTGTGCTGAACAGGTCCAGCACCAGCTTTCCCTCCTGGCTCTTCTGCTGTGGGAGCAGAGGCCAAACGTTCGTGCTGTACTCACTGTGCTGCCTGCAGCTGAGAGCGACCACCTGAGAATTTGGATTCAAATGGACTTTTAGGTATGAAACCGAGGAGAGACTGCAATGATGGTGACACCGTTGCAAAGCAGCCTGTGTGCTGAAGAGGCCCAGCACTAGCTTTCCCTGCTGGTTCTTCTGCTGTGGGAGCAGATGCCACTGTTCATTCTGTGCTGACTGTGTTGCTGCGCAGCAGAGAGCAGGCTCTGAACTGATTCCATTCAAATGCTTTTCCTGTATGAAAGGGAGCAGTGAAAGCAACGATGGATGCACCAATGTAAAGGTGATTGTGTGCTGAACAGGTCCAGCACCAGCTTTCCCTCCTGGCTCTTCTGCTGTGGGAGCAGAGGCCAAACGTTCGTGCTGTACTCACTGTGCTGCCTGCAGCTGAGAGAGACCAGCTGAGAATTTGGATTCAAATGGACTTTTAGGTATGAAACCGAGGAGAGACTGCAATGATGGTGACACCGTTGCAAAGCAGCCTGTGTGCTGAAGAGGCCCAGCACTAGCTTTCCCTGCTGGTTCTTCTGCTGTGGGAGCAGATGCCACTGTTCTTTCTGTGCTGACTGTGTTGCTGCGCAGCAGAGAGCAGGCTCTGAACTGATTCCATTCAAATGCTTTTCCTGTATGAAAGGGAGCAGTGAAAGCAACGATGGATGCACCAATGTAAAGGTGATTGTGTGCTGAACAGGTCCAGCACCAGCTTTCCCTCCTGGCTCTTCTGCTGTGGGAGCAGGCTGAGAGCCACCAGCTGAGAATTTGGATTCAAATGGACTTTTAGGTATGAAACCGAGGAGAGACTGCAATGATGGTGACACCGTTGCAAAGCAGCCTGTGTGCTGAAGAGGCCCAGCACCAGCTTTCCCTGCTGGTTCTTCTGCTGTGGGAGCAGATGCCACTGTTCATTCTGTGCTGTGTTGCTGCGCAGCAGAGAGCAGGCTCTGAACTGATTCCATTCAAATGCTTTTCCTGTATGAAAGGGAGCAGTGAAAGCAACGATGGATGCACCAATGTAAAGGTGATTGTGTGCTGAACAGGTCCAGCACAAGCTTTCAATCCTGGCTCTTCTGCTGTGGGAGCAGAAGCCAAACGTTCTTGCTGTACTCACTCTGCTGCTGGGCAGCTGAAAGCGACCAGCAGAGAATTTGGATTCAAATGGACTTTTAGGTATGAAACCGAGGAGAGACTGCAATGATGGTGACACCGTTGCAAAGCAGCCTGTGTGCTGAAGAGGCCCAGCACTAGCTTTCCCTGCTGGTTCTTCTGCTGTGGGAGCAGATGCCACTGTTCATTCTGTGCTGACTGTGTTGCTGCGCAGCAGAGAGCAGGCTCTGAACTGATTCCATTCAAATGCTTTTCCTGTATGAAAGGGAGCAGTGAAAGCAACGATGGATGCACCAATGTAAAGGTGATTGTGTGCTGAACAGGTCCAGCACAAGCTTTCAATCCCGGCTCTTCTGCTGTGGGAGCAGAGGCCAAACGTTCGTGCTGTACTCACTGTGCTGCCTGCAGCTGAAAGCGACCAGCTGAGAATTTGGATTCAAATGGACTTTTAGGTATGAAACCGAGGAGAGACTGCAATGATGGTGACACCGTTGCAAAGCAGCCTGTGTGCTGAAGAGGCCCAGCACTAGCTTTCCCTGCTGGTTCTTCTGCTGTGGGAGCAGATGCCACTGTTCATTCTGTGCTGACTGTGTTGCTGCGCAGCAGAGAGCAGGCTCTGGACTGATTCCATTCAAATGCTTTTCCTGTATGAAAGTGAGCAGTGAAAGCAACGATGGATGCACCAATGTAAAGGTGATTGTGTGCTGAACAGGTCCAGCACCAGCTTTCCCTCCTGGCTCTTCTGCTGTGGGAGCAGAGGCCAAACGTTCGTGCTGTACTCACTGTGCTGCCTGCAGCTGAGAGCGACCAGCTGAGAATTTGGATTCAAATGGACTTTTAGGTATGAAACCGAGGAGAGACTGCAATGATGGTGACACCGTTGCAAAGCAGCCTGTGTGCTGAAGAGGCCCAGCACTAGCTTTCCCTGCTGGTACTTCTGCTGTGGGAGCAGATGCCACGGTTCATTCTGCGCTGACTGTGTTGCTGCGCAGCAGAGAGCAGGCTCTGAACTGATTCCATTCAAATGCTTTTCCTGTATGAAAGTGAGCAGTGAAAGCAACGATGGATGCACCAATGTAAAGGTGATTGTGTGCTGAACAGGTCCAGCACCAGCTTTCCCTCCTGGCTCTTCTGCCTTGGGAGCAGAGGCCAAACGTTCGTGCTGTACTCACTGTGCTGCCTGCAGCTGAGAGAGACCAGCTGAGAATTTGGATTCAAATGGACTTTTAGGTATGAAACCGAGGAGAGACTGCAATGATGGTGACACCGTTGCAAAGCAGCCTGTGTGCTGAAGAGGCCCAGCACTAGCTTTCCCTGCTGGTACTTCTGCTGTGGGAGCAGATGCCACGGTTCATTCTGTGCTGTGTTGCTGCGCAGCAGAGAGCAGGCTCTGAACTGATTCCATTCAAATGCTTTTCCTGTATGAAAGGGAGCAGTGAAAGCAACGATGGATGCACCAATGTAAAGGTGATTGTGTGCTGAACAGGTCCAGCACCAGCTTTCCCTCCTGGCTCTTCTGCTGTGGGAGCAGAGGCCAAACGTTCGTGCTGTACTCACTGTGCTGCCTGCAGCTGAGGGCGACCAGCTGAGAATTTGGATTCAAATGGACTTTTAGGTATGAAACCGAGGAGAGACTGCAATGATGGTGACACCGTTGCAAAGCAGCCTGTGTGCTGAAGAGGCCCAGCACTAGCTTTCCCTGCTGGTTCTTCTGCTGTGGGAGCAGATGCCACTGTTCATTCTGTGCTGACTGTGTTGCTGCGCAGCAGAGAGCAGGCTCTGAACTGATTCCATTCAAATGCTTTTCCTGTATGAAAGGGAGCAGTGAAAGCAACGATGGATGCACCAATGTAAAGGTGATTGTGTGCTGAACAGGTCCAGCACCAGCTTTCAATCCCGGCTCTTCTGCTGTGGGAGCAGAAGCCAAACGTTTGTGCTGTACTCACTGTGCTGCTGGGCAGCTGAAAGCGACCAGCTGAGAATTTGGATTCAAATGGACTTTTAGGTATGAAACCGAGGAGAGACTGCAATGATGGTGACACCGTTGCAAAGCAGCCTGTGTGCTGAAGAGGCCCAGCACCAGCTTTCCCTGCTGGTTCTTCTGCTGTGGGAGCAGATGCCACTGTTCATTCTGCGCTGACTGTGTTGCTGCGCAGCAGAGAGCAGGCTCTGGACTGATTCCATTCAAATGCTTTTCCTGTATGAAAGTGAGCAGTGAAAGCAACGATGGATGCACCAATGTAAAGGTGATTGTGTGCTGAACAGGTCCAGCACCAGCTTTCAATCCTGACACTTCTGCTGTGGGAGCAGAGGCCAAACGTTCGTGCTGTACTCACTGGGCTGCTGGGCAGCTGAAAGCGACCAGCTGAGAATTTGGATTCAAATGGACTTTTAGGTATGAAACCGAGGAGAGACTGCAATGATGGTGACACCGTTGCAAAGCAGCCTGTGTGCTGAAGAGGCCCAGCATTAGCTTTCCCTGCTGGTTCTTCTGCTGTGGGAGCAGATGCCACTGTTCATTCTGCGCTGACTGTGTTGCTGCGCAGCAGAGAGCAGGCTCTGGACTGATTCCATTCAAATGCTTTTCCTGTATGAAAGTGAGCAGTGAAAGCAACGATGGATGCACCAATGTAAAGGTGATTGTGTGCTGAACAGGTCCAGCACCAGCTTTCCCTCCTGGCTCTTCTGCCTTGTGAGCAGAGGCCAAACGTTCGTGCTGTACTCACTGTGCTGCCTGCAGCTGAGGGCGACCAGCTGAGAATTTGGATTCAAATGGACTTTTAGGTATGAAACCGAGGAGAGACTGCAATGATGGTGACACCGTTGCAAAGCAGCCTGTGTGCTGAAGAGGCCCAGCACTAGCTTTCCCTGCCGGTACTTCTGCTGTGGGAGCAGATGCCACGGTTCATTCTGCGCTGACTGTGTTGCTGCGCAGCAGAGAGCAGGCTCTGAACTGATTCCATTCAAATGCTTTTCCTGTATGAAAGGGAGCAGTGAAAGCAACGATGGATGCACCAATGTAAAGGTGATTGTGTGCTGAACAGGTCCAGCACCAGCTTTCCCTCCTGGCTCTTCTGCCTTGGGAGCAGAGGCCAAACGTTCGTGCTGTACTCACTGTGCTGCCTGCAGCTGAGAGAGACCAGCAGAGAATTTGGATTCAAATGGACTTTTAGGTATGAAACCGAGGAGAGACTGCAATGATGGTGACACCGTTGCAAAGCAGCCTGTGTGCTGAAGAGGCCCAGCACTAGCTTTCCCTGCTGGTTCTTCTGCTGTGGGAGCAGATGCCACGGTTCATTCTGCGCTGTGTTGCTGCGCAGCAGAGAGCAGGCTCTGAACTGATTCCATTCAAATGCTTTTCCTGTATGAAAGGGAGCAGTGAAAGCAACGATGGATGCACCAATGTAAAGGTGATTGTGTGCTGAACAGGTCCAGCACAAGCTTTCAATCCCGGCTCTTCTGCTGTGGGAGCAGAAGCCAAACGTTTGTGCTGTACTCACTGTGCTGCTGGGCAGCTGAAAGCGACCAGCTGAGAATTTTGATTCAAATGGACTTTTAGGTATGAAACCGAGGAGAGACTGCAATGATGGTGACACCGTTGCAAAGCAGCCTGTGTGCTGAAGAGGCCCAGCACCAGCTTTCCCTGCTGGTTCTTCTGCTGTGGGAGCAGATGCCACTGTTCATTCTGCGCTGACTGTGTTGCTGCGCAGCAGAGAGCAGGCTCTGAACTGATTCCATTCAAATGCTTTTCCTGTATGAAAATTAGCAGTGAAAGCAACGATGGATGCACCAATGTAAAGGTGATTGTGTGCTGAACAGGTCCAGCACAAGCTTTCAACCTGGCTCTTCTGCTGTGGGAGCAGAGGCCAAACGTTCGTGCTGTACTCACAGTGCTGCCTGCAGCTGAGAGAGACCAGCTGAGAATTTGGATTCAAATGGACTTTTAGGTATGAAACCGAGGAGAGACTGCAATGATGGTGACACCGTTGCAAAGCAGCCTGTGTGCTGAAGAGGCCCAGCACCAGCTTTCCCTGCTGGTTCTTCTGCTGTGGGAGCAGATGCCACTGTTCATTCTGTGCTGACTGTGTTGCTGCGCAGCAGAGAGCAGGCTCTGAACTGATTCCATTCAAATGCTTTTCCTGTATGAAAGGGAGCAGTGAAAGCAACGATGGATGCACCAATGTAAAGGTGATTGTGTGCTGAACAGGTCCAGCACAGCTTTCCCTCCTGGCTCTTCTGCTGTGGGAGCAGAAGCCAAACGTTCGTGCTGTACTCACTGTGCTGCTGGGCAGCTGAAAGCGACCAGCTGAGAATTTGGATTCAAATGGACTTTTAGGTATGAAACCGAGGAGAGACTGCAATGATGGTGACACCGTTGCAAAGCAGCCTGTGTGCTGAAGAGGCCCAGCACTAGCTTTCCCTGCTGGTTCTTCTGCTGTGGGAGCAGATGCCACTGTTCATTCTGTGCTGACTGTGTTGCTGCGCAGCAGAGAGCAGGCTCTGAACTGATTCCATTCAAATGCTTTTCCTGTATGAAAGGGAGCAGTGAAAGCAACGATGGATGCACCAATGTAAAGGTGATTGTGTGCTGAACAGGTCCAGCACCAGCTTTCAATCCTGGCTCTTCTGCTGTGGGAGCAGAAGCCAAACGTTCGTGCTGTACTCACTGTGCTGCCTGCAGCTGAGAGAGACCAGCAGAGAATTTGGATTCAAATGGACTTTTAGGTATGAAACCGAGGAGAGACTGCAATGATGGTGACACCGTTGCAAAGCAGCCTGTGTGCTGAAGAGGCCCAGCACTAGCTTTCCCTGCTGGTTCTTCTGCTGTGGGAGCAGATGCCACTGTTCATTCTGTGCTGACTGTGTTGCTGCGCAGCAGAGAGCAGGCTCTGGACTGATTCCATTCAAATGCTTTTCCTGTATGAAAGTGAGCAGTGAAAGCAACGATGGATGCACCAATGTAAAGGTGATTGTGTGCTGAACAGGTCCAGCACCAGCTTTCAATCCTGACACTTCTGCTGTGGGAGCAGAGGCCAAACGTTCGTGCTGTACTCACTGGGCTGCCTGCAGCTGAGAGCCACCAGCTGAGAATTTGGATTCAAATGGACTTTTAGGTATGAAACCGAGGAGAGACTGCAATGATGGTGACACCGTTGCAAAGCAGCCTGTGTGCTGAAGAGGCCCAGCACTAGCTTTCCCTGCTGGTTCTTCTGCTGTGGGAGCAGATGCCACTGTTCATTCTGTGCTGTGTTGCTGCGCAGCAGAGAGCAGGCTCTGAACTGATTCCATTCAAATGCTTTTCCTGTATGAAAGGGAGCAGTGAAAGCAACGATGGATGCACCAATGTAAAGGTGATTGTGTGCTGAACAGGTCCAGCACCAGCTTTCAATCCTGGCTCTTCTGCTGTGGGAGCAGAGGCCAAACGTTCGTGCTGTACTCACTGTGCTGCCTGCAGCTGAAAGCGACCAGCTGAGAATTTGGATTCAAATGGACTTTTAGGTATGAAACCGAGGAGAGACTGCAATGATGGTGACACCGTTGCAAAGCAGCCTGTGTGCTGAAGAGGCCCAGCACTAGCTTTCCCTGCTGGTTCTTCTGCTGTGGGAGCAGATGCCACTGTTCATTCTGCGCTGACTGTGTTGCTGCGCAGCAGAGAGCAGGCTCTGGACTGATTCCATTCAAATGCTTTTCCTGTATGAAAGTGAGCAGTGAAAGCAACGATGGATGCACCAATGTAAAGGTGATTGTGTGCTGAACAGGTCCAGCACCAGCTTTCCCTCCTGGCTCTTCTGCTGTGGGAGCAGAGGCCAAACGTTCGTGCTGTACTCACTGTGCTGCCTGCAGCTGAGGGCGACCAGCTGAGAATTTGGATTCAAATGGACTTTTAGGTATGAAACCGAGGAGAGACTGCAATGATGGTGACACCGTTGCAAAGCAGCCTGTGTGCTGAAGAGGCCCAGCACTAGCTTTCCCTGCCGGTACTTCTGCTGTGGGAGCAGATGCCACTGTTCATTCTGCGCTGACTGTGTTGCTGCGCAGCAGAGAGCAGGCTCTGAACTGATTCCATTCAAATGCTTTTCCTGTATGAAAGTGAGCAGTGAAAGCAACGATGGATGCACCAATGTAAAGGTGATTGTGTGCTGAACAGGTCCAGCACCAGCTTTCCCTCCTGGCTCTTCTGCCTTGGGAGCAGAGGCCAAACGTTCGTGCTGTACTCACTGTGCTGCCTGCAGCTGAGAGAGACCAGCAGAGAATTTGGATTCAAATGGACTTTTAGGTATGAAACCGAGGAGAGACTGCAATGATGGTGACACCGTTGCAAAGCAGCCTGTGTGCTGAAGAGGCCCAGCACTAGCTTTCCCTGCTGGTTCTTCTGCTGTGGGAGCAGATGCCACTGTTCATTCTGTGCTGACTGTGTTGCTGCGCAGCAGAGAGCAGGCTCTGGACTGATTCCATTCAAATGCTTTTCCTGTATGAAAGTGAGCAGTGAAAGCAACGATGGATGCACCAATGTAAAGGTGATTGTGTGCTGAACAGGTCCAGCACCAGCTTTCAATCCTGACACTTCTGCTGTGGGAGCAGAGGCCAAACGTTCGTGCTGTACTCACTGGGCTGCCTGCAGCTGAGAGCCACCAGCTGAGAATTTGGATTCAAATGGACTTTTAGGTATGAAACCGAGGAGAGACTGCAATGATGGTGACACCGTTGCAAAGCAGCCTGTGTGCTGAAGAGGCCCAGCACCAGCTTTCCCTGCTGGTTCTTCTGCTGTGGGAGCAGATGCCACTGTTCATTCTGTGCTGTGTTGCTGCGCAGCAGAGAGCAGGCTCTGAACTGATTCCATTCAAATGCTTTTCCTGTATGAAAGGGAGCAGTGAAAGCAACGATGGATGCACCAATGTAAAGGTGATTGTGTGCTGAACAGGTCCAGCACAAGCTTTCAATCCTGGCTCTTCTGCTGTGGGAGCAGAAGCCAAACGTTCGTGCTGTACTCACTGTGCTGCTGGGCAGCTGAAAGCGACCAGCAGAGAATTTGGATTCAAATGGACTTTTAGGTATGAAACCGAGGAGAGACTGCAATGATGGTGACACCGTTGCAAAGCAGCCTGTGTGCTGAAGAGGCCCAGCACTAGCTTTCCCTGCTGGTTCTTCTGCTGTGGGAGCAGATGCCACTGTTCATTCTGCGCTGACTGTGTTGCTGCGCAGCAGAGAGCAGGCTCTGAACTGATTCCATTCAAATGCTTTTCCTGTATGAAAGGGAGCAGTGAAAGCAACGATGGATGCACCAATGTAAAGGTGATTGTGTGCTGAACAGGTCCAGCACCAGCTTTCCCTCCTGGCTCTTCTGCTGTGGGAGCAGAGGCCAAACGTTCGTGCTGTACTCACTGTGCTGCCTGCAGCTGAGAGAGACCAGCAGAGAATTTGGATTCAAATGGACTTTTAGGTATGAAACCGAGGAGAGACTGCAATGATGGTGACACCGTTGCAAAGCAGCCTGTGTGCTGAAGAGGCCCAGCACTAGCTTTCCCTGCTGGTTCTTCTGCTGTGGGAGCAGATGCCACTGTTCATTCTGCTCTGACTGTGTTGCTGCGCAGCAGAGAGCAGGCTCTGGACTGATTCCATTCAAATGCTTTTCCTGTATGAAAGTGAGCAGTGAAAGCAACGATGGATGCACCAATGTAAAGGTGATTGTGTGCTGAACAGGTCCAGCACCAGCTTTCCCTCCTGGCTCTTCTGCTGTGGGAGCAGAGGCCAAACGTTCGTGCTGTACTCACTGTGCTGCCTGCAGCTGAGGGCGACCAGCTGAGAATTTGGATTCAAATGGACTTTTAGGTATGAAACCGAGGAGAGACTGCAATGATGGTGACACCGTTGCAAAGCAGCCTGTGTGCTGAAGAGGCCCAGCACTAGCTTTCCCTGCCGGTACTTCTGCTGTGGGAGCAGATGCCACGGTTCATTCTGCGCTGACTGTGTTGCTGCGCAGCAGAGAGCAGGCTCTGAACTGATTCCATTCAAATGCTTTTCCTGTATGAAAGTGAGCAGTGAAAGCAACGATGGATGCACCAATGTAAAGGTGATTGTGTGCTGAACAGGTCCAGCACCAGCTTTCCCTCCTGGCTCTTCTGCCTTGGGAGCAGAGGCCAAACGTTCGTGCTGTACTCACTGTGCTGCCTGCAGCTGAGAGAGACCAGCAGAGAATTTGGATTCAAATGGACTTTTAGGTATGAAACCGAGGAGAGACTGCAATGATGGTGACACCGTTGCAAAGCAGCCTGTGTGCTGAAGAGGCCCAGCACTAGCTTTCCCTGCTGGTTCTTCTGCTGTGGGAGCAGATGCCACTGTTCATTCTGTGCTGACTGTGTTGCTGCGCAGCAGAGAGCAGGCTCTGGACTGATTCCATTCAAATGCTTTTCCTGTATGAAAGTGAGCAGTGAAAGCAACGATGGATGCACCAATGTAAAGGTGATTGTGTGCTGAACAGGTCCAGCACCAGCTTTCAATCCTGACACTTCTGCTGTGGGAGCAGAGGCCAAACGTTCGTGCTGTACTCACTGTGCTGCCTGCAGCTGAGAGAGACCAGCTGAGAATTTGGATTCAAATGGACTTTTAGGTATGAAACCGAGGAGAGACTGCAATGATGGTGACACCGTTGCAAAGCAGCCTGTGTGCTGAAGAGGCCCAGCACTAGCTTTCCCTGCTGGTTCTTCTGCTGTGGGAGCAGATGCCACTGTTCATTCTGTGCTGTGTTGCTGCGCAGCAGAGAGCAGGCTCTGAACTGATTCCATTCAAATGCTTTTCCTGTATGAAAGTGAGCAGTGAAAGCAACGATGGATGCACCAATGTAAAGGTGATTGTGTGCTGAACAGGTCCAGCACCAGCTTTCAATCCTGACACTTCTGCTGTGGGAGCAGAGGCCAAACGTTCGTGCTGTACTCACTGGGCTGCCTGCAGCTGAGAGCCACCAGCTGAGAATTTGGATTCAAATGGACTTTTAGGTATGAAACCGAGGAGAGACTGCAATGATGGTGACACCGTTGCAAAGCAGCCTGTGTGCTGAAGAGGCCCAGCACCAGCTTTCCCTGCTGGTTCTTCTGCTGTGGGAGCAGATGCCACTGTTCATTCTGTGCTGTGTTGCTGCGCAGCAGAGAGCAGGCTCTGAACTGATTCCATTCAAATGCTTTTCCTGTATGAAAGGGAGCAGTGAAAGCAACGATGGATGCACCAATGTAAAGGTGATTGTGTGCTGAACAGGTCCAGCACAAGCTTTCAATCCTGGCTCTTCTGCTGTGGGAGCAGAAGCCAAACGTTCTTGCTGTACTCACTCTGCTGCTGGGCAGCTGAAAGCGACCAGCAGAGAATTTGGATTCAAATGGACTTTTAGGTATGAAACCGAGGAGAGACTGCAATGATGGTGACACCGTTGCAAAGCAGCCTGTGTGCTGAAGAGGCCCAGCACTAGCTTTCCCTGCTGGTTCTTCTGCTGTGGGAGCAGATGCCACTGTTCATTCTGCGCTGACTGTGTTGCTGCGCAGCAGAGAGCAGGCTCTGAACTGATTCCATTCAAATGCTTTTCCTGTATGAAAGGGAGCAGTGAAAGCAACGATGGATGCACCAATGTAAAGGTGATTGTGTGCTGAACAGGTCCAGCACCAGCTTTCCCTCCTGGCTCTTCTGCTGTGGGAGCAGAGGCCAAACGTTCGTGCTGTACTCACTGTGCTGCCTGCAGCTGAGGGCGACCAGCTGAGAATTTGGATTCAAATGGACTTTTAGGTATGAAACCGAGGAGAGACTGCAATGATGGTGACACCGTTGCAAAGCAGCCTGTGTGCTGAAGAGGCCCAGCACTAGCTTTCCCTGCTGGTACTTCTGCTGTGGGAGCAGATGCCACGGTTCATTCTGCGCTGACTGTGTTGCTGCGCAGCAGAGAGCAGGCTCTGAACTGATTCCATTCAAATGCTTTTCCTGTATGAAAGTGAGCAGTGAAAGCAACGATGGATGCACCAATGTAAAGGTGATTGTGTGCTGAACAGGTCCAGCACCAGCTTTCCCTCCTGGCTCTTCTGCCTTGGGAGCAGAGGCCAAACGTTCGTGCTGTACTCACTGTGCTGCCTGCAGCTGAGAGAGACCAGCAGAGAATTTGGATTCAAATGGACTTTTAGGTATGAAACCGAGGAGAGACTGCAATGATGGTGACACCGTTGCAAAGCAGCCTGTGTGCTGAAGAGGCCCAGCACTAGCTTTCCCTGCTGGTTCTTCTGCTGTGGGAGCAGATGCCACTGTTCATTCTGTGCTGACTGTGTTGCTGCGCAGCAGAGAGCAGGCTCTGGACTGATTCCATTCAAATGCTTTTCCTGTATGAAAGTGAGCAGTGAAAGCAACGATGGATGCACCAATGTAAAGGTGATTGTGTGCTGAACAGGTCCAGCACCAGCTTTCAATCCTGACACTTCTGCTGTGGGAGCAGAGGCCAAACGTTCGTGCTGTACTCACTGTGCTGCCTGCAGCTGAGAGCGACCAGCTGAGAATTTGGATTCAAATGGACTTTTAGGTATGAAACCGAGGAGAGACTGCAATGATGGTGACACCGTTGCAAAGCAGCCTGTGTGCTGAAGAGGCCCAGCATTAGCTTTCCCTGCTGGTTCTTCTGCTGTGGGAGCAGATGCCACTGTTCATTCTGCGCTGACTGTGTTGCTGCGCAGCAGAGAGCAGGCTCTGAACTGATTCCATTCAAATGCTTTTCCTGTATGAAAGTGAGCAGTGAAAGCAACGATGGATGCACCAATGTAAAGGTGATTGTGTGCTGAACAGGTCCAGCACCAGCTTTCCCTCCTGGCTCTTCTGCTGTGGGAGCAGAGGCCAAACGTTCGTGCTGTACTCACTGTGCTGCCTGCAGCTGAGGGCGACCAGCTGAGAATTTGGATTCAAATGGACTTTTAGGTATGAAACCGAGGAGAGACTGCAATGATGGTGACACCGTTGCAAAGCAGCCTGTGTGCTGAAGAGGCCCAGCACTAGCTTTCCCTGCTGGTTCTTCTGCTGTGGGAGCAGATGCCACTGTTCATTCTGCGCTGACTGTGTTGCTGCGCAGCAGAGAGCAGGCTCTGAACTGATTCCATTCAAATGCTTTTCCTGTATGAAAGTGAGCAGTGAAAGCAACGATGGATGCACCAATGTAAAGGTGATTGTGTGCTGAACAGGTCCAGCACCAGTCCCTCCTGGCTCTTCTGCCTTGGGAGCAGAGGCCAAACGTTCGTGCTGTACTCACTGTGCTGCCTGCAGCTGAGAGAGACCAGCAGAGAATTTGGATTCAAATGGACTTTTAGGTATGAAACCGAGGAGAGACTGCAATGATGGTGACACCGTTGCAAAGCAGCCTGTGTGCTGAAGAGGCCCAGCACTAGCTTTCCCTGCTGGTTCTTCTGCTGTGGGAGCAGATGCCACTGTTCATTCTGCGCTGACTGTGTTGCTGCGCAGCAGAGAGCAGGCTCTGAACTGATTCCATTCAAATGCTTTTCCTGTATGAAAGTGAGCAGTGAAAGCAACGATGGATGCACCAATGTAAAGGTGATTGTGTGCTGAACAGGTCCAGCACCAGCTTTCCCTCCTGGCTCTTCTGCTGTGGGAGCAGAGGCCAAACGTTCGTGCTGTACTCACTGTGCTGCCTGCAGCTGAGAGAGACCAGCAGAGAATTTGGATTCAAATGGACTTTTAGGTATGAAACCGAGGAGAGACTGCAATGATGGTGACACCGTTGCAAAGCAGCCTGTGTGCTGAAGAGGCCCAGCACTAGCTTTCCCTGCTGGTTCTTCTGCTGTGGGAGCAGATGCCACTGTTCATTCTGTGCTGACTGTGTTGCTGCGCAGCAGAGAGCAGGCTCTGGACTGATTCCATTCAAATGCTTTTCCTGTATGAAAGTGAGCAGTGAAAGCAACGATGGATGCACCAATGTAAAGGTGATTGTGTGCTGAACAGGTCCAGCACCAGCTTTCAATCCTGACACTTCTGCTGTGGGAGCAGAGGCCAAACGTTCGTGCTGTACTCACTGGGCTGCCTGCAGCTGAGAGCCACCAGCTGAGAATTTGGATTCAAATGGACTTTTAGGTATGAAACCGAGGAGAGACTGCAATGATGGTGACACCGTTGCAAAGCAGCCTGTGTGCTGAAGAGGCCCAGCACCAGCTTTCCCTGCTGGTTCTTCTGCTGTGGGAGCAGATGCCACTGTTCATTCTGTGCTGTGTTGCTGCGCAGCAGAGAGCAGGCTCTGAACTGATTCCATTCAAATGCTTTTCCTGTATGAAAGGGAGCAGTGAAAGCAACGATGGATGCACCAATGTAAAGGTGATTGTGTGCTGAACAGGTCCAGCACAAGCTTTCAATCCTGGCTCTTCTGCTGTGGGAGCAGAAGCCAAACGTTCTTGCTGTACTCACTCTGCTGCTGGGCAGCTGAAAGCGACCAGCAGAGAATTTGGATTCAAATGGACTTTTAGGTATGAAACCGAGGAGAGACTGCAATGATGGTGACACCGTTGCAAAGCAGCCTGTGTGCTGAAGAGGCCCAGCACTAGCTTTCCCTGCTGGTTCTTCTGCTGTGGGAGCAGATGCCACTGTTCATTCTGTGCTGACTGTGTTGCTGCGCAGCAGAGAGCAGGCTCTGAACTGATTCCATTCAAATGCTTTTCCTGTATGAAAGGGAGCAGTGAAAGCAACGATGGATGCACCAATGTAAAGGTGATTGTGTGCTGAACAGGTCCAGCACCAGCTTTCCCTCCTGGCTCTTCTGCTGTGGGAGCAGAGGCCAAACGTTCGTGCTGTACTCACTGTGCTGCCTGCAGCTGAGGGCGACCAGCTGAGAATTTGGATTCAAATGGACTTTTAGGTATGAAACCGAGGAGAGACTGCAATGATGGTGACACCGTTGCAAAGCAGCCTGTGTGCTGAAGAGGCCCAGCACTAGCTTTCCCTGCTGGTTCTTCTGCTGTGGGAGCAGATGCCACTGTTCATTCTGCGCTGACTGTGTTGCTTCGCTGCAGTGAGCAGACTCTGCACTGATTCCATTCAAATGCTTTTCCTGTATGAAAGTGAGCAGTGAAAGCAACGATGGATGCACCAATGTAAAGGTGATTGTGTGCTGAACAGGTCCAGCACCAGCTTTCCCTCCTGGCTCTTCTGCCTTGGGAGCAGAGGCCAAACGTTCGTGCTGTACTCACTGTGCTGCCTGCAGCTGAGAGAGACCAGCAGAGAATTTGGATTCAAATGGACTTTTAGGTATGAAACCGAGGAGAGACTGCAATGATGGTGACACCGTTGCAAAGCAGCCTGTGTGCTGAAGAGGCCCAGCACTAGCTTTCCCTGCTGGTTCTTCTGCTGTGGGAGCAGATGCCACTGTTCATTCTGTGCTGACTGTGTTGCTGCGCAGCAGAGAGCAGGCTCTGAACTGATTCCATTCAAATGCTTTTCCTGTATGAAAGGGAGCAGTGAAAGCAACGATGGATGCACCAATGTAAAGGTGATTGTGTGCTGAACAGGTCCAGCACCAGCTTTCAATCCTGACACTTCTGCTGTGGGAGCAGAGGCCAAACGTTCGTGCTGTACTCACTGTGCTGCCTGCAGCTGAGAGACCAGCTGAGAATTTGGATTCAAATGGACTTTTAGGTATGAAACCGAGGAGAGACTGCAATGATGGTGACACCGTTGCAAAGCAGCCTGTGTGCTGAAGAGGCCCAGCACCAGCTTTCCCTGCTGGTTCTTCTGCTGTGGGAGCAGATGCCACTGTTCATTCTGTGCTGTGTTGCTGCGCAGCAGAGAGCAGGCTCTGAACTGATTCCATTCAAATGCTTTTCCTGTATGAAAGGGAGCAGTGAAAGCAACGATGGATGCACCAATGTAAAGGTGATTGTGTGCTGAACAGGTCCAGCACAAGCTTTCAATCCTGGCTCTTCTGCTGTGGGAGCAGAAGCCAAACGTTCTTGCTGTACTCACTCTGCTGCTGGGCAGCTGAAAGCGACCAGCTGAGAATTTGGATTCAAATGGACTTTTAGGTATGAAACCGAGGAGAGACTGCAATGATGGTGACACCGTTGCAAAGCAGCCTGTGTGCTGAAGAGGCCCAGCACTAGCTTTCCCTGCTGGTTCTTCTGCTGTGGGAGCAGATGCCACTGTTCATTCTGTGCTGACTGTGTTGCTGCGCAGCAGAGAGCAGGCTCTGAACTGATTCCATTCAAATGCTTTTCCTGTATGAAAGGGAGCAGTGAAAGCAACGATGGATGCACCAATGTAAAGGTGATTGTGTGCTGAACAGGTCCAGCACCAGCTTTCAATCCTGGCTCTTATGATGTGGGAGCAGAGGCCAAACGTTCGTGCTGTACTCACTGTGCTGCCTGCAGCTGAGAGCGACCAGCTGAGAATTTGGATTCAAATGGACTTTTAGGTATGAAACCGAGGAGAGACTGCAATGATGGTGACACCGTTGCAAAGCAGCCTGTGTGCTGAAGAGGCCCAGCACTAGCTTTCCCTGCTGGTTCTTCTGCTGTGGGAGCAGATGCCACTGTTCATTCTGCTGACTGTGTTGCTGCGCAGCAGAGAGCAGGCTCTGAACTGATTCCATTCAAATGCTTTTCCTGTATGAAAGGGAGCAGTGAAAGCAACGATGGATGCACCAATGTAAAGGTGATTGTGTGCTGAACAGGTCCAGCACAAGCTTTCAATCCTGGCTCTTCTGCTGTGGGAGCAGAGGCCAAACGTTCGTGCTGTACTCACTGTGCTGCCTGCAGCTGAGAGAGACCAGCTGAGAATTTGGATTCAAATGGACTTTTAGGTATGAAACCGAGGAGAGACTGCAATGATGGTGACACCGTTGCAAAGCAGCCTGTGTGCTGAAGAGGCCCAGCACTAGCTTTCCCTGCTGGTTCTTCTGCTGTGGGAGCAGATGCCACTGTTCATTCTGTGCTGACTGTGTTGCTGCGCAGCAGAGAGCAGGCTCTGAACTGATTCCATTCAAATGCTTTTCCTGTATGAAAGGGAGCAGTGAAAGCAACGATGGATGCACCAATGTAAAGGTGATTGTGTGCTGAACAGGTCCAGCACCAGCTTTCAATCCTGGCTCTTCTGCTGTGGGAGCAGAGGCCAAACGTTCGTGCTGTACTCACTGTGCTGCCTGCAGCTGAGAGCGACCAGCTGAGAATTTGGATTCAAATGGACTTTTAGGTATGAAACCGAGGAGAGACTGCAATGATGGTGACACCGTTGCAAAGCAGCCTGTGTGCTGAAGAGGCCCAGCACTAGCTTTCCCTGCTGGTTCTTCTGCTGTGGGAGCAGATGCCACTGTTCATTCTGTGTGACTGTGTTGCTGCGCAGCAGAGAGCAGGCTCTGAACTGATTCCATTCAAATGCTTTTCCTGTATGAAAGGGAGCAGTGAAAGCAACGATGGATGCACCAATGTAAAGGTGATTGTGTGCTGAACAGGTCCAGCACAAGCTTTCAATCCTGGCTCTTCTGCTGTGGGAGCAGAAGCCAAACGTTCTTGCTGTACTCACTCTGCTGCTGGGCAGCTGAAAGCGACCAGCAGAGAATTTGGATTCAAATGGACTTTTAGGTATGAAACCGAGGAGAGACTGCAATGATGGTGACACCGTTGCAAAGCAGCCTGTGTGCTGAAGAGGCCCAGCACTAGCTTTCCCTGCTGGTTCTTCTGCTGTGGGAGCAGATGCCACTGTTCATTCTGTGCTGACTGTGTTGCTGCGCAGCAGAGAGCAGGCTCTGAACTGATTCCATTCAAATGCTTTTCCTGTATGAAAGGGAGCAGTGAAAGCAACGATGGATGCACCAATGTAAAGGTGATTGTGTGCTGAACAGGTCCAGCACCAGCTTTCAATCCTGGCTCTTCTGCTGTGGGAGCAGAAGCCAAACGTTCGTGCTGTACTCACTGTGCTGCCTGCAGCTGAGAGAGACCAGCTGAGAATTTGGATTCAAATGGACTTTTAGGTATGAAACCGAGGAGAGACTGCAATGATGGTGACACCGTTGCAAAGCAGCCTGTGTGCTGAAGAGGCCCAGCACTAGCTTTCCCTGCTGGTTCTTCTGCTGTGGGAGCAGATGCCACTGTTCATTCTGTGCTGACTGTGTTGCTGCGCAGCAGAGAGCAGGCTCTGAACTGATTCCATTCAAATGCTTTTCCTGTATGAAAGGGAGCAGTGAAAGCAACGATGGATGCACCAATGTAAAGGTGATTGTGTGCTGAACAGGTCCAGCACCAGCTTTCCCTCCTGGCTCTTCTGCTGTGGTAGCAGAGGCCAAACGTTCGTGCTGTACTCACTGTGCTGCCTGCAGCTGAGAGAGACCAGCTGAGAATTTGGATTCAAATGGACTTTTAGGTATGAAACCGAGGAGAGACTGCAATGATGGTGACACCGTTGCAAAGCAGCCTGTGTGCTGAAGAGGCCCAGCACTAGCTTTCCCTGCTGGTTCTTCTGCTGTGGGAGCAGATGCCACTGTTCATTCTGTGCTGACTGTGTTGCTGCGCAGCAGAGAGCAGGCTCTGAACTGATTCCATTCAAATGCTTTTCCTGTATGAAAGGGAGCAGTGAAAGCAACGATGGATGCACCAATGTAAAGGTGATTGTGTGCTGAACAGGTCCAGCACCAGCTTTCAATCCTGGCTCTTCTGCTGTGGGAGCAGAGGCCAAACGCTCGTGCTGTACTCACTGTGCTGCCTGCAGCTGAGAGAGACCAGCTGAGAATTTGGATTCAAATGGACTTTTAGGTATGAAACCGAGGAGAGACTGCAATGATGGTGACACCGTTGCAAAGCAGCCTGTGTGCTGAAGAGGCCCAGCACTAGCTTTCCCTGCTGGTTCTTCTGCTGTGGGAGCAGATGCCACTGTTCATTCTGTGCTGACTGTGTTGCTGCGCAGCAGAGAGCAGGCTCTGAACTGATTCCATTCAAATGCTTTTCCTGTATGAAAGGGAGCAGTGAAAGCAACGATGGATGCACCAATGTAAAGGTGATTGTGTGCTGAACAGGTCCAGCACCAGCTTTCCCTCCTGGCTCTTCTGCTGTGGGAGCAGAGGCCAAACGTTCGTGCTGTACTCACTGTGCTGCCTGCAGCTGAGAGAGACCAGCTGAGAATTTGGATTCAAATGGACTTTTAGGTATGAAACCGAGGAGAGACTGCAATGATGGTGACACCGTTGCAAAGCAGCCTGTGTGCTGAAGAGGCCCAGCACTAGCTTTCCCTGCTGGTTCTTCTGCTGTGGGAGCAGATGCCACTGTTCATTCTGTGCTGACTGTGTTGCTGCGCAGCAGAGAGCAGGCTCTGAACTGATTCCATTCAAATGCTTTTCCTGTATGAAAGGGAGCAGTGAAAGCAACGATGGATGCACCAATGTAAAGGTGATTGTGTGCTGAACAGGTCCAGCACCAGCTTTCAATCCTGACACTTCTGCTGTGGGAGCAGAGGCCAAACGTTCGTGCTGTACTCACTGTGCTGCCTGCAGCTGAGAGCCACCAGCTGAGAATTTGGATTCAAATGGACTTTTAGGTATGAAACCGAGGAGAGACTGCAATGATGGTGACACCGTTGCAAAGCAGCCTGTGTGCTGAAGAGGCCCAGCACCAGCTTTCCCTGCTGGTTCTTCTGCTGTGGGAGCAGATGCCACTGTTCATTCTGTGCTGTGTTGCTGCGCAGCAGAGAGCAGGCTCTGAACTGATTCCATTCAAATGCTTTTCCTGTATGAAAGGGAGCAGTGAAAGCAACGATGGATGCACCAATGTAAAGGTGATTGTGTGCTGAACAGGTCCAGCACAAGCTTTCAATCCTGGCTCTTCTGCTGTGGGAGCAGAAGCCAAACGTTCTTGCTGTACTCACTCTGCTGCTGGGCAGCTGAAAGCGACCAGCAGAGAATTTGGATTCAAATGGACTTTTAGGTATGAAACCGAGGAGAGACTGCAATGATGGTGACACCGTTGCAAAGCAGCCTGTGTGCTGAAGAGGCCCAGCACTAGCTTTCCCTGCTGGTTCTTCTGCTGTGGGAGCAGATGCCACTGTTCATTCTGTGCTGACTGTGTTGCTGCGCAGCAGAGAGCAGGCTCTGAACTGATTCCATTCAAATGCTTTTCCTGTATGAAAGGGAGCAGTGAAAGCAACGATGGATGCACCAATGTAAAGGTGATTGTGTGCTGAACAGGTCCAGCACCAGCTTTCAATCCTGGCTCTTCTGCTGTGGGAGCAGAAGCCAAACGTTCGTGCTGTACTCACTGTGCTGCCTGCAGCTGAGAGAGACCAGCTGAGAATTTGGATTCAAATGGACTTTTAGGTATGAAACCGAGGAGAGACTGCAATGATGGTGACACCGTTGCAAAGCAGCCTGTGTGCTGAAGAGGCCCAGCACCAGCTTTCCCTGCTGGTTCTTCTGCTGTGGGAGCAGATGCCACTGTTCATTCTGTGCTGACTGTGTTGCTGCGCAGCAGAGAGCAGGCTCTGAACTGATTCCATTCAAATGCTTTTCCTGTATGAAAGGGAGCAGTGAAAGCAACGATGGATGCACCAATGTAAAGGTGATTGTGTGCTGAACAGGTCCAGCACCAGCTTTCCCTCCTGGCTCTTCTGCTGTGGGAGCAGAGGCCAAACGTTCGTGCTGTACTCACTGTGCTGCCTGCAGCTGAGAGAGACCAGCTGAGAATTTGGATTCAAATGGACTTTTAGGTATGAAACCGAGGAGAGACTGCAATGATGGTGACACCGTTGCAAAGCAGCCTGTGTGCTGAAGAGGCCCAGCACTAGCTTTCCCTGCTGGTTCTTCTGCTGTGGGAGCAGATGCCACTGTTCATTCTGTGCTGACTGTGTTGCTGCGCAGCAGAGAGCAGGCTCTGAACTGATTCCATTCAAATGCTTTTCCTGTATGAAAGGGAGCAGTGAAAGCAACGATGGATGCACCAATGTAAAGGTGATTGTGTGCTGAACAGGTCCAGCACCAGCTTTCCCTCCTGGCTCTTCTGCTGTGGGAGCAGAGGCCAAACGTTCGTGCTGTACTCACTGTGCTGCCTGCAGCTGAGAGAGACCAGCAGAGAATTTGGATTCAAATGGACTTTTAGGTATGAAACCGAGGAGAGACTGCAATGATGGTGACACCGTTGCAAAGCAGCCTGTGTGCTGAAGAGGCCCAGCACTAGCTTTCCCTGCTGGTTCTTCTGCTGTGGGAGCAGATGCCACTGTTCATTCTGTGCTGACTGTGTTGCTGCGCAGCAGAGAGCAGGCTCTGAACTGATTCCATTCAAATGCTTTTCCTGTATGAAAGTGAGCAGTGAAAGCAACGATGGATGCACCAATGTAAAGGTGATTGTGTGCTGAACAGGTCCAGCACCAGCTTTCAATCCTGACACTTCTGCTGTGGGAGCAGAGGCCAAACGTTCGTGCTGTACTCACTGTGCTGCCTGCAGCTGAGAGCCACCAGCTGAGAATTTGGATTCAAATGGACTTTTAGGTATGAAACCGAGGAGAGACTGCAATGATGGTGACACCGTTGCAAAGCAGCCTGTGTGCTGAAGAGGCCCAGCACTAGCTTTCCCTGCTGGTTCTTCTGCTGTGGGAGCAGATGCCACTGTTCATTCTGTGCTGTGTTGCTGCGCAGCAGAGAGCAGGCTCTGAACTGATTCCATTCAAATGCTTTTCCTGTATGAAAGGGAGCAGTGAAAGCAACGATGGATGCACCAATGTAAAGGTGATTGTGTGCTGAACAGGTCCAGCACAAGCTTTCAATCCTGGCTCTTCTGCTGTGGGAGCAGAAGCCAAACGTTCTTGCTGTACTCACTCTGCTGCTGGGCAGCTGAAAGCGACCAGCTGAGAATTTGGATTCAAATGGACTTTTAGGTATGAAACCGAGGAGAGACTGCAATGATGGTGACACCGTTGCAAAGCAGCCTGTGTGCTGAAGAGGCCCAGCACTAGCTTTCCCTGCTGGTTCTTCTGCTGTGGGAGCAGATGCCACTGTTCATTCTGTGCTGACTGTGTTGCTGCGCAGCAGAGAGCAGGCTCTGAACTGATTCCATTCAAATGCTTTTCCTGTATGAAAGGGAGCAGTGAAAGCAACGATGGATGCACCAATGTAAAGGTGATTGTGTGCTGAACAGGTCCAGCACCAGCTTTCAATCCTGGCTCTTCTGCTGTGGGAGCAGAAGCCAAACGTTCGTGCTGTACTCACTGTGCTGCCTGCAGCTGAGAGAGACCAGCTGAGAATTTGGATTCAAATGGACTTTTAGGTATGAAACCGAGGAGAGACTGCAATGATGGTGACACCGTTGCAAAGCAGCCTGTGTGCTGAAGAGGCCCAGCACTAGCTTTCCCTGCTGGTTCTTCTGCTGTGGGAGCAGATGCCACTGTTCATTCTGTGCTGACTGTGTTGCTGCGCAGCAGAGAGCAGGCTCTGAACTGATTCCATTCAAATGCTTTTCCTGTATGAAAGGGAGCAGTGAAAGCAACGATGGATGCACCAATGTAAAGGTGATTGTGTGCTGAACAGGTCCAGCACCAGCTTTCAATCCTGGCTCTTCTGCTGTGGGAGCAGAAGCCAAACGTTCGTGCTGTACTCACTGTGCTGCCTGCAGCTGAGAGAGACCAGCTGAGAATTTGGATTCAAATGGACTTTTAGGTATGAAACCGAGGAGAGACTGCAATGATGGTGACACCGTTGCAAAGCAGCCTGTGTGCTGAAGAGGCCCAGCACCAGCTTTCCCTGCTGGTTCTTCTGCAGTGGGAGCAGATGCCACTGTTCATTCTGTGCTGACTGTGTTGCTGCCAGCAGAGAGCAGGCTCTGAACTGATTCCTTTCAAATGCTTTTCCTGTATGAAAGGGAGCAGTGAAAGCAACGATGGATGCACCAATGTAAAGGTGATTGTGTGCTGAACAGGTCCAGCACAAGCTTTCAATCCTGGCTCTTCTGCTGTGGGAGCAGAAGCCAAACGTTCTTGCTGTA
>NW_026916194.1:0-28417 GCF_034315485.1 Pezoporus occidentalis
CTCCGTTGTAAAGCTGACTGTGTGCTGTATATTCCCAGCCCCAGCTTTCCCTCCTGGCTCTTCGGCTGTGAGAACAGAGGCCAAAAGTTCGTGCTCTACTCAGTGTGCTGCTGGGCAGCAGACAGCAAGCTCCTGAGAGGTAGCATTCAAATGCAAACTCACGTATGAAAGTGAGCCCTGAGAGTAAGGATGGAGATAGTGTTGCAAAGCTGACTCTGTTCTGAAGATCACTAGCACCACCGTTCCCTCCTGCCTCTTCGGCTGTGAGAACAGAAGCCAAACCTTCTGCATCTACGCACTGCGTTGCTGGGCAGCAGAGTGCAGGCTTCGGAGAGGTTTCATTCAAACTCTCTTTCAGGTATGAAAGTGAGCAGTGAAAGCAATGATGGAGGCACCGTTGCAAAGCTGACTGTGTGCTGAAGAATGCCAGCCCCAGCTTTCCCTCCCGGCTCTTCTGCTGTGGGAGCAGAGGCCAAAGTTCATGCTCTACTCAGAGTGCGTGGGAGCCAGAGGCCAGACGTTCATGATCTCCTCAGAGTGCTGCTGGGCAGCAGAGGGCAGGCTTCCGAGAGGATTCATTCAAACTCTCTTTCAGGTATGAAAGTGAGCAGAGACAGCAATGATGGAGGCACCGTTGTAAAGCTGAATGTGTGCTGAAGAATCCCAGCACCAGCTTTCCCTTTTTCTCTTCTAATGTGGGAGCAGAGGCCAAACGTTCGTGCTCTACTCACTGTGCTGCTGGGCAGCTGAGAGTGACCTCCAGTTTTTTTTCAAATTGTCTTTTAGGCATTAAACCGAGGAGAAACTGCAATGATGGAGGCACCGTTGCAAAGCTGACTTTGTGCTGAAGAGGCCCAGCACCAGCTTTTTTCATTCGTCTTCGGCTGTGGGAACAGAGGGCAAACGTTCGTGCCCTCCTCGCTGTGCTCCTGGGTCCCCTAGAGCAAGCCCCGGAGAGGTACAATACAAATAGACTTTTACGTATGAAAGTGAGCAGTGAACAGGCATGATGGTGACACCCTTGTAAAGCTGACTGTGTGCTGAAGAGGCCCAGCACGATCTTTCCCTCCTGGCTCTTCTACTGTGGGAGCAGAACCCAAACGTTGGTGCTCTACTCACTGTGCTGCTGGGCAGCCGAGAGCAGGCTCTGGAGAGCTTGCATTCAAATGCACTTTTAGGTTTGAAAGCTCAGAGAGCACAGATGGTGACTCCGTTGCAAAGCTGACTGTGTGCTGTATATTCCCAGGCCCAGCTTTCCCTCCTGGCTCTTCGGCTGTGAGAAGAGAGGCCAAAAGTTCGTGCTCTACTCAGTGTGCTGCTGGGCAGCAGACAGCAAGCTCCTGAGAGGTAGCATTCAAATGCAAACTCACGTATGAAAGTGAGCCCTGAGAGTAAGGATGGAGATAGTGTTGCAAAGCTGACTCTGTTCTGAAGATCACTAGCACCACCTTTCCCTCCTGCCTCTTCGGCTGTGAGAACAGAAGCCAAACCTTCTGCATCTACGCACTGCGTTGCTGGGCAGCAGAGTGCAGGCTTCGAAGAGGTTTCATTCAAACTCTCTTTCAGGTATGAAAGTGAGCAGTGAAAGCAATGATGGAGGCACCGTTGCAAAGCTGACTGTGTGCTGAAGAATGCCAGCCCCAGCTTTCCCTCCCGGCTCTTCTGCTGTGGGAGCAGAGGCCAAAAGTTCATGCTCTACTCACTGTGCTGCTGGGCAGCCGAGAGCAGGCTCTGGAGAGCTTGCATTCAAATGCACTTTTAGGTTTGAAAGCTCAGAGAGCACAGATGGTGACTCCGTTGCAAAGCTGACTGTGTGCTGTATATTCCCAGCCCCAGCTTTCCCTCCTGGCTCTTCGGCTGTGAGAACAGAGGCCAAAAGTTCGTGCTCTACTCAGTGTGCTGCTGGGCAGCAGACAGCAAGCTCCTGAGAGGTAGCATTCAAATGCAAACTCACGTATGAAAGTGAGCCCTGAGAGTAAGGATGGAGATAGTGTTGCAAAGCTGACTCTGTTCTGAAGATCACAAGCACCACCGTTCCCTCCTGCCTCTTCGGCTGTGAGAACAGAAGCCAAACCTTCTGCATCTACGCACTGCGTTGCTGGGCAGCAGAGTGCAGGCTTCGGAGTGGTTTCATTCAAACTCTCTTTCAGGTATGAAAGTGAGCAGTGAAAGCAATGATGGAGGCACCGTTGCAAAGCTGACTGTGTGCTGAAGAATGCCAGCCCCAGCTTTCCCTCCCGGCTCTTCTGCTGTGGGAGCAGAGGCCAAAAGTTCATGCTCTACTCACTGTGCTGCTGGGCAGCCGAGAGCAGGCTCTGGAGAGCTTGCATTCAAATGCACTTTTAGGTTTGAAAGCTAGGAGAGACAGCACAGATGGTGACTCCGTTGCAAAGCTGACTGTGTGCTGTATATTCCCAGCCCCAGCTTTCCCTCCTGGCTCTTCGGCTGTGAGAACAGAGGCCAAAAGTTCGTGCTCTACTCAGTGTGCTGCTGGGCAGCAGACAGCAAGCTCCTGAGAGGTAGCATTCAAATGCAAACTCACGTATGAAAGTGAGCCCTGAGAGTAAGGATGGAGATAGTGTTGCAAAGCTGACTCTGTTCTGAAGATCACTAGCACCACCGTTCCCTCCTGCCTCTTCGGCTGTGAGAACAGAAGCCAAACCTTCTGCATCTACGCACTGCGTTGCTGGGCAGCAGAGTGCAGGCTTCGGAGAGGTTTCATTCAAACTCTCTTTCAGGTATGAAAGTGAGCAGTGAAAGCAATGATGGAGGCACCGTTGCAAAGCTGACTTTGTGCTGAAGAATGCCAGCCCCAGCTTTCCCTCCCGGCTCTTCTGCTGTGGGAGCAGAGGCCAAAAGTTCATGCTCTACTCAGAGTGCTGCTGCGCAGCCGAGAGCAGGCTCTGGAGCGAATGCATTCTGATGTTTTTCCTGTTGACAGTGGGCAGTGACACCAGTAATGGAGGCACCTTTGCAAAGCTGACTGTGTGCTGAAGATTAGTAGCACAAGCTTTCACTCCTGGCTCTTCGGCTGTGTGAGCAGAGGCCAAACGTTTGTGCTCTACTCACTGTGCTGCTGGGCAGCTTAGACACCATCCGGAGAGGTACGACTCAAATGAACTTTTAGCTATGAAACCGAGGAGCCACAGCACTGCTGGTGACAAAGTTGCAAAGCTGACTATGTGCTGAAGATTGCCAGAAGCAGCTTTCTCTCCTGGCTCTTCTGCTGTGGGAGCCAGAGGCCAGACGTTCATGATCTCCTCAGAGTGCTGCTGGGCAGCAGAGGGCAGGCTTCCGAGAGGATTCATTCAAACTCTCTTTCAGGTATGAAAGTGAGCAGAGACAGCAATGATGGAGGCACCGTTGTAAAGCTGACTGTGTGCTGAAGAATCCCAGCACCAGCTTTCCCTTTTTTCTCTTCTAATGTGGGAGCAGAGGCCAAACGTTCGTGCTCTACTCACTGTGCTGCTGGGCAGCTGAGAGTGACCTCCAGTTTTTTTTCAAATTGTCTTTTAGGCATTAAACCGAGGAGAAACTGCAATGATGGAGGCACCGTTGCAAAGCTGACTTTGTGCTGAAGAGGCCCAGCACCAGCTTTTTTCATTCGTCTTCGGCTGTGGGAACAGAGGGCAAACGTTCGTGCCCTCCTCGCTGTGCTCCTGGGTCCCCTAGAGCAAGCCCCGGAGAGGTACAATACAAATAGACTTTTACGTATGAAAGTGAGCAGTGAACAGGCATGATGGTGACACCCTTGTAAAGCTGACTGTGTGCTGAAGAGGCCCAGCCCCAGCTTTCCCTCCCGGCTCTTCTGCTGTGGGAGCAGAGGCCAAAAGTTCATGCTCTACTCACTGTGCTGCTGGGCAGCCGAGAGCAGGCTCTGGAGAGCTTGCATTCAAATGCACTTTTAGGTTTGAAAGCTCAGAGAGCACAGATGGTGACTCCGTTGCAAAGCTGACTGTGTGCTGTATATTCCCAGCCCCAGCTTTCCCTCCTGGCTCTTCGGCTGTGAGAAGAGAGGCCAAAAGTTCGTGCTCTACTCAGTGTGCTGCTGGGCAGCAGACAGCAAGCTCCTGAGAGGTAGCATTCAAATGCAAACTCACGTATGAAAGTGAGCCCTGAGAGTAAGGATGGAGATAGTGTTGCAAAGCTGACTCTGTTCTGAAGATCACTAGCACCACCTTTCCCTCCTGCCTCTTCGGCTGTGAGAACAGAAGCCAAACCTTCTGCATCTACGCACTGCGTTGCTGGGCAGCAGAGTGCAGGCTTCGAAGAGGTTTCATTCAAACTCTCTTTCAGGTATGAAAGTGAGCAGTGAAAGCAATGATGGAGGCACCGTTGCAAAGCTGACTGTGTGCTGAAGAATGCCAGCCCCAGCTTTCCCTCCCGGCTCTTCTGCTGTGGGAGCAGAGGCCAAAAGTTCATGCTCTACTCACTGTGCTGCTGGGCAGCCGAGAGCAGGCTCTGGAGAGCTTGCATTCAAATGCACTTTTAGGTTTGAAAGCTCAGAGAGCACAGATGGTGACTCCGTTGCAAAGCTGACTGTGTGCTGTATATTCCCAGCCCCAGCTTTCCCTCCTGGCTCTTCGGCTGTGAGAACAGAGGCCAAAAGTTCGTGCTCTACTCAGTGTGCTGCTGGGCAGCAGACAGCAAGCTCCTGAGAGGTAGCATTCAAATGCAAACTCACGTATGAAAGTGAGCCCTGAGAGTAAGGATGGAGATAGTGTTGCAAAGCTGACTCTGTTCTGAAGATCACTAGCACCACCTTTCCCTCCTGCCTCTTCGGCTGTGAGAACAGAAGCCAAACCTTCTGCATCTACGCACTGCGGTGCTGGGCAGCAGAGTGCAGGCTTCGGAGTGGTTTCATTCAAACTCTCTTTCAGGTATGAAAGTGAGCAGTGAAAGCAATGATGGAGGCACCGTTGCAAAGCTGACTTTGTGCTGAAGAATGCCAGCCCCAGCTTTCCCTCCCGGCTCTTCTGCTGTGGGAGCAGAGGCCAAAAGTTCATGCTCTACTCACTGTGCTGCTGGGCAGCCGAGAGCAGGCTCTGGAGAGCTTGCATTCAAATGCACTTTTAGGTTTGAAAGCTCAGAGAGCACAGATGGTGACTCCGTTGCAAAGCTGACTGTGTGCTGTATATTCCCAGCCCCAGCTTTCCCTCCTGGCTCTTCGGCTGTGAGAACAGAGGCCAAAAGTTCGTGCTCTACTCAGTGTGCTGCTGGGCAGCAGACAGCAAGCTCCTGAGCGGTAGCATTCAAATGCAAACTCACGTATGAAAGTGAGCCCTGAGAGTAAGGATGGAGATAGTGTTGCAAAGCTGACTCTGTTCTGAAGATCACTAGCACCACCGTTCCCTCCTGCCTCTTCGGCTGTGAGAACAGAAGCCAAACCTTCTGCATCTACGCACTGCGTTGCTGGGCAGCAGAGTGCAGGCTTCGGAGTGGTTTCATTCAAACTCTCTTTCAGGTATGAAAGTGAGCAGTGAAAGCAATGATGGAGGCACCGTTGCAAAGCTGACTTTGTGCTGAAGAATGCCAGCCCCAGCTTTCCCTCCCGGCTCTTCTGCTGTGGGAGCAGAGGCCAAAAGTTCATGCTCTACTCACTGTGCTGCTGGGCAGCCGAGAGCAGGCTCTGGAGAGCTTGCATTCAAATGCACTTTTAGGTTTGAAAGCTAGGAGAGACAGCACAGATGGTGACTCCGTTGCAAAGCTGACTGTGTGCTGTATATTCCCAGCCCCAAGCTTTCCCTCCTGGCTCTTCGGCTGTGAGAACAGAGGCCAAAAGTTCGTGCTCTACTCAGTGTGCTGCTGGGCAGCAGACAGCAAGCTCCTGAGAGGTAGCATTCAAATGCAAACTCACGTATGAAAGTGAGCCCTGAGAGTAAGGATGGAGATAGTGTTGCAAAGCTGACTCTGTTCTGAAGATCACTAGCACCACCGTTCCCTCCTGCCTCTTCGGCTGTGAGAACAGAAGCCAAACCTTCTGCATCTACGCACTGCGTTGCTGGGCAGCAGAGTGCAGGCTTCGGAGAGGTTTCATTCAAACTCTCTTTCAGGTATGAAAGTGAGCAGTGAAAGCAATGATGGAGGCACCGTTGCAAAGCTGACTTTGTGCTGAAGAATGCCAGCCCCAGCTTTCCCTCCCGGCTCTTCTGCTGTGGGAGCAGAGGCCAAAAGTTCATGCTCTACTCAGAGTGCTGCTGCGCAGCCGAGAGCAGGCTCTGGAGCGAATGCATTCTGATGTTTTTCCTGTTGACAGTGGGCAGTGACACCAGTAATGGAGGCACCTTTGCAAAGCTGACTTTGTGCTGAAGAGGCCCAGCACCAGCTTTTTTCATTCGTCTTCGGCTGTGGGAACAGAGGGCAAACGTTCGTGCCCTCCTCGCTGTGCTCCTGGGTCCCCTAGAGCAAGCCCCGGAGAGGTACAATACAAATAGACTTTTACGTATGAAAGTGAGCAGTGAACAGGCATGATGGTGACACCCTTGTAAAGCTGACTGTGTGCTGAAGAGGCCCAGCACGATCTTTCCCTCCTGGCTCTTCTACTGTGGGAGCAGAACCCAAACGTTGGTGCTCTACTCACTATGCTGCTGGGCAGCCGAGAGCAGGCTCTGGAGAGCTTGCATTCAAATGCACTTTTAGGTTTGAAAGCTCAGAGAGCACAGATGGTGACTCCGTTGCAAAGCTGACTGTGTGCTGAAGATTCTCAGGCCCAGCTTTCCCTCCTGGCTCTTCGGCTGTGAGAAGAGAGGCCAAAAGTTCGTGCTCTACTCAGTGTGCTGCTGGGCAGCAGACAGCAAGCTCCTGAGAGGTAGCATTCAAATGCAAACTCACGTATGAAAGTGAGCCCTGAAAGTAAGGATGGACATAGTGTTGCAAAACTGACTCTGTTCTGAAGATCACTAGCACCACCTTTCCCTCCTGCCTCTTCGGCTGTGAGAAAAGAAGCCAAACCTTCTGCATCTACGCACTGCGTTGCTGGGCAGCAGAGTGCAGGCTTCGAAGAGGTTTCATTCAAACTCTCTTTCAGGTATGAAAGTGAGCAGTGAAAGCAATGATGGAGGCACCGTTGCAAAGCTGACTGTGTGCTGAAGAATGCCAGCCCCAGCTTTCCCTCCCGGCTCTTCTGCTGTGGGAGCAGAGGCCAAAAGTTCATGCTCTACTCACTGTGCTGCTGGGCAGCCGAGAGCAGGCTCTGGAGAGCTTGCATTCAAATGCACTTTTAGGTTTGAAAGCTCAGAGAGCACAGATGGTGACTCCGTTGTAAAGCTGACTGTGTGCTGTATATTCCCAGCCCCAGCTTTCCCTCCTGGCTCTTCGGCTGTGAGAACAGAGGCCAAAAGTTCGTGCTCTACTCAGTGTGCTGCTGGGCAGCAGACAGCAAGCTCCTGAGAGGTAGCATTCAAATGCAAACTCACGTATGAAAGTGAGCCCTGAGAGTAAGGATGGAGATAGTGTTGCAAAGCTGACTCTGTTCTGAAGATCACTAGCACCACCTTTCCCTCCTGCCTCTTCGGCTGTGAGAACAGAAGCCAAACCTTCTGCATCTACGCACTGCGTTGCTGGGCAGCAGAGTGCAGGCTTCGGAGTGGTTTCATTCAAACTCTCTTTCAGGTATGAAAGTGAGCAGTGAAAGCAATGATGGAGGCACCGTTGCAAAGCTGACTGTGTGCTGAAGAATGCCAGCCCCAGCTTTCCCTCCCGGCTCTTCTGCTGTGGGAGCAGAGGCCAAAAGTTCATGCTCTACTCACTGTGCTGCTGGGCAGCCGAGAGCAGGCTCTGGAGAGCTTGCATTCAAATGCACTTTTAGGTTTGAAAGCTCAGAGAGCACAGATGGTGACTCCGTTGCAAAGCTGACTGTGTGCTGTATATTCCCAGCCCCAGCTTTCCCTCCTGGCTCTTCGGCTGTGAGAACAGAGGCCAAAAGTTCGTGCTCTACTCAGTGTGCTGCTGGGCAGCAGACAGCAAGCTCCTGAGAGGTAGCATTCAAATGCAAACTCACGTATGAAAGTGAGCCCTGAGAGTAAGGATGGAGATAGTGTTGCAAAGCTGACTCTGTACTGAAGATCACAAGCACCACCGTTCCCTCCTGCCTCTTCGGCTGTGAGAACAGAAGCCAAACCTTCTGCATCTACGCACTGCGTTGCTGGGCAGCAGAGTGCAGGCTTCGGAGTGGTTTCATTCAAACTCTCTTTCAGGTATGAAAGTGAGCAGTGAAAGCAATGATGGAGGCACCGTTGCAAAGCTGACTTTGTGCTGAAGAATGCCAGCCCCAGCTTTCCCTCCCGGCTCTTCTGCTGTGGGAGCAGAGGCCAAAAGTTCATGCTCTACTCACTGTGCTGCTGGGCAGCCGAGAGCAGGCTCTGGAGAGCTTGCATTCAAATGCACTTTTAGGTTTGAAAGCTAGGAGAGACAGCACAGATGGTGACTCCGTTGCAAAGCTGACTGTGTGCTGTATATTCCCAGCCCCAGCTTTCCCTCCTGGCTCTTCGGCTGTGAGAACAGAGGCCAAAAGTTCGTGCTCTACTCAGTGTGCTGCTGGGCAGCAGACAGCAAGCTCCTGAGAGGTAGCATTCAAATGCAAACTCACGTATGAAAGTGAGCCCTGAGAGTAAGGATGGAGATAGTGTTGCAAAGCTGACTCTGTTCTGAAGATCACTAGCACCACCTTTCCCTCCTGCCTCTTCGGCTGTGAGAACAGAAGCCAAACCTTCTGCATCTACGCACTGCGGTGCTGGGCAGCAGAGTGCAGGCTTCGGAGTGGTTTCATTCAAACTCTCTTTCAGGTATGAAAGTGAGCAGTGAAAGCAATGATGGAGGCACCGTTGCAAAGCTGACTTTGTGCTGAAGAATGCCAGCCCCAGCTTTCCCTCCCGGCTCTTCTGCTGTGGGAGCAGAGGCCAAAAGTTCATGCTCTACTCACTGTGCTGCTGGGCAGCCGAGAGCAGGCTCTGGAGAGCTTGCATTCAAATGCACTTTTAGGTTTGAAAGCTAGGAGAGACAGCACAGATGGTGACTCCGTTGCAAAGCTGACTGTGTGCTGTATATTCCCAGCCCCAGCTTTCCCTCCTGGCTCTTCGGCTGTGAGAACAGAGGCCAAAAGTTCGTGCTCTACTCAGTGTGCTGCTGGGCAGCAGACAGCAAGCTCCTGAGCGGTAGCATTCAAATGCAAACTCACGTATGAAAGTGAGCCCTGAGAGTAAGGATGGAGATAGTGTTGCAAAGCTGACTCTGTTCTGAAGATCACAAGCACCACCGTTCCCTCCTGCCTCTTCGGCTGTGAGAACAGAAGCCAAACCTTCTGCATCTACGCACTGCGTTGCTGGGCAGCAGAGTGCAGGCTTCGGAGTGGTTTCATTCAAACTCTCTTTCAGGTATGAAAGTGAGCAGTGAAAGCAATGATGGAGGCACCGTTGCAAAGCTGACTTTGTGCTGAAGAATGCCAGCCCCAGCTTTCCCTCCCGGCTCTTCTGCTGTGGGAGCAGAGGCCAAAAGTTCATGCTCTACTCACTGTGCTGCTGGGCAGCCGAGAGCAGGCTCTGGAGAGCTTGCATTCAAATGCACTTTTAGGTTTGAAAGCTAGGAGAGACAGCACAGATGGTGACTCCGTTGCAAAGCTGACTGTGTGCTGTATATTCCCAGCCCCAATTTCCCTCCTGGCTCTTCGGCTGTGAGAACAGAGGCCAAAAGTTCGTGCTCTACTCAGTGTGCTGCTGGGCAGCAGACAGCAAGCTCCTGAGAGGTAGCATTCAAATGCAAACTCACGTATGAAAGTGAGCCCTGAGAGTAAGGATGGAGATAGTGTTGCAAAGCTGACTCTGTTCTGAAGATCACTAGCACCACCGTTCCCTCCTGCCTCTTCGGCTGTGAGAACAGAAGCCAAACCTTCTGCATCTACGCACTGCGTTGCTGGGCAGCAGAGTGCAGGCTTCGGAGAGGTTTCATTCAAACTCTCTTTCAGGTATGAAAGTGAGCAGTGAAAGCAATGATGGAGGCACCGTTGCAAAGCTGACTTTGTGCTGAAGAATGCCAGCCCCAGCTTTCCCTCCCGGCTCTTCTGCTGTGGGAGCAGAGGCCAAAAGTTCATGCTCTACTCAGAGTGCTGCTGCGCAGCCGAGAGCAGGCTCTGGAGCGAATGCATTCTGATGTTTTTCCTGTTGACAGTGGGCAGTGACACCAGTAATGGAGGCACCTTTGCAAAGCTGACTTTGTGCTGAAGAGGCCCAGCACCAGCTTTTTTCATTCGTCTTCGGCTGTGGGAACAGAGGGCAAACGTTCGTGCCCTCCTCGCTGTGCTCCTGGGTCCCCTAGAGCAAGCCCCGGAGAGGTACAATACAAATAGACTTTTACGTATGAAAGTGAGCAGTGAACAGGCATGATGGTGACACCCTTGTAAAGCTGACTGTGTCCTGAAGAGGCCCAGCACGATCTTTCCCTCCTGGCTCTTCTACTGTGGGAGCAGAACCCAAACGTTGGTGCTCTACTCACTATGCTGCTGGGCAGCCGAGAGCAGGCTCTGGAGAGCTTGCATTCAAATGCACTTTTAGGTTTGAAAGCTCAGAGAGCACAGATGGTGACTCCGTTGCAAAGCTGACTGTGTGCTGAAGATTCTCAGGCCCAGCTTTCCCTCCTGGCTCTTCGGCTGTGAGAAGAGAGGCCAAAAGTTCGTGCTCTACTCAGTGTGCTGCTGGGCAGCAGACAGCAAGCTCCTGAGAGGTAGCATTCAAATGCAAACTCACGTATGAAAGTGAGCCCTGAAAGTAAGGATGGACATAGTGTTGCAAAACTGACTCTGTTCTGAAGATCACTAGCACCACCTTTCCCTCCTGCCTCTTCGGCTGTGAGAAAAGAAGCCAAACCTTCTGCATCTACGCACTGCGTTGCTGGGCAGCAGAGTGCAGGCTTCGAAGAGGTTTCATTCAAACTCTCTTTCAGGTATGAAAGTGAGCAGTGAAAGCAATGATGGAGGCACCGTTGCAAAGCTGACTGTGTGCTGAAGAATGCCAGCCCCAGCTTTCCCTCCCGGCTCTTCTGCTGTGGGAGCAGAGGCCAAAAGTTCATGCTCTACTCACTGTGCTGCTGGGCAGCCGAGAGCAGGCTCTGGAGAGCTTGCATTCAAATGCACTTTTAGGTTTGAAAGCTCAGAGAGCACAGATGGTGACTCCGTTGTAAAGCTGACTGTGTGCTGTATATTCCCAGCCCCAGCTTTCCCTCCTGGCTCTTCGGCTGTGAGAACAGAGGCCAAAAGTTCGTGCTCTACTCAGTGTGCTGCTGGGCAGCAGACAGCAAGCTCCTGAGAGGTAGCATTCAAATGCAAACTCACGTATGAAAGTGAGCCCTGAGAGTAAGGATGGAGATAGTGTTGCAAAGCTGACTCTGTTCTGAAGATCACTAGCACCACCTTTCCCTCCTGCCTCTTCGGCTGTGAGAACAGAAGCCAAACCTTCTGCATCTACGCACTGCGTTGCTGGGCAGCAGAGTGCAGGCTTCGGAGTGGTTTCATTCAAACTCTCTTTCAGGTATGAAAGTGAGCAGTGAAAGCAATGATGGAGGCACCGTTGCAAAGCTGACTTTGTGCTGAAGAATGCCAGCCCCAGCTTTCCCTCCCGGCTCTTCTGCTGTGGGAGCAGAGGCCAAAAGTTCATGCTCTACTCACTGTGCTGCTGGGCAGCCGAGAGCAGGCTCTGGAGAGCTTGCATTCAAATGCACTTTTAGGTTTGAAAGCTCGGAGAGACAGCACAGATGGTGACTCCGTTGCAAAGCTGACTGTGTGCTGTATATTCCCAGCCCCAGCTTTCCCTCCTGGCTCTTCGGCTGTGAGAACAGAGGCCAAAAGTTCGTGCTCTACTCAGTGTGCTGCTGGGCAGCAGACAGCAAGCTCCTGAGAGGTAGCATTCAAATGCAAACTCACGTATGAAAGTGAGCCCTGAGAGTAAGGATGGAGATAGTGTTGCAAAGCTGACTCTGTTCTGAAGATCACTAGCACCACCGTTCCCTCCTGCCTCTTCGGCTGTGAGAACAGAAGCCAAACCTTCTGCATCTACGCACTGCGTTGCTGGGCAGCAGAGTGCAGGCTTCGGAGAGGTTTCATTCAAACTCTCTTTCAGGTATGAAAGTGAGCAGTGAAAGCAATGATGGAGGCACCGTTGCAAAGCTGACTTTGTGCTGAAGAATGCCAGCCCCAGCTTTCCCTCCCGGCTCTTCTGCTGTGGGAGCAGAGGCCAAAAGTTCATGCTCTACTCAGAGTGCTGCTGCGCAGCCGAGAGCAGGCTCTGGAGCGAATGCATTCTGATGTTTTTCCTGTTGACAGTGGGCAGTGACACCAGTAATGGAGGCACCTTTGCAAAGCTGACTTTGTGCTGAAGAGGCCCAGCACCAGCTTTTTTCATTCGTCTTCGGCTGTGGGAACAGAGGGCAAACGTTCGTGCCCTCCTCGCTGTGCTCCTGGGTCCCCTAGAGCAAGCCCCGGAGAGGTACAATACAAATAGACTTTTACGTATGAAAGTGAGCAGTGAACAGGCATGATGGTGACACCCTTGTAAAGCTGACTGTGTGCTGAAGAGGCCCAGCACGATCTTTCCCTCCTGGCTCTTCTACTGTGGGAGCAGAGGCCAAAAGTTCATGCTCTACTCACTGTGCTGCTGGGCAGCCGAGAGCAGGCTCTGGAGAGCTTGCATTCAAATGCACTTTTAGGTTTGAAAGCTCAGAGAGCACAGATGGTGACTCCGTTGTAAAGCTGACTGTGTGCTGTATATTCCCAGCCCCAGCTTTCCCTCCTGGCTCTTCGGCTGTGAGAACAGAGGCCAAAAGTTCGTGCTCTACTCAGTGTGCTGCTGGGCAGCAGACAGCAAGCTCCTGAGAGGTAGCATTCAAATGCAAACTCACGTATGAAAGTGAGCCCTGAGAGTAAGGATGGAGATAGTGTTGCAAAGCTGACTCTGTTCTGAAGATCACTAGCACCACCTTTCCCTCCTGCCTCTTCGGCTGTGAGAACAGAAGCCAAACCTTCTGCATCTACGCACTGCGTTGCTGGGCAGCAGAGTGCAGGCTTCGAAGAGGTTTCATTCAAACTCTCTTTCAGGTATGAAAGTGAGCAGTGAAAGCAATGATGGAGGCACCGTTGCAAAGCTGACTGTGTGCTGAAGAATGCCAGCCCCAGCTTTCCCTCCCGGCTCTTCTGCTGTGGGAGCAGAGGCCAAAAGTTCATGCTCTACTCACTGTGCTGCTGGGCAGCCGAGAGCAGGCTCTGGAGAGCTTGCATTCAAATGCACTTTTAGGTTTGAAAGCTCAGAGAGCACAGATGGTGACTCCGTTGCAAAGCTGACTGTGTGCTGTATATTCCCAGCCCCAGCTTTCCCTCCTGGCTCTTCGGCTGTGAGAACAGAGGCCAAAAGTTCGTGCTCTACTCAGTGTGCTGCTGGGCAGCAGACAGCAAGCTCCTGAGAGGTAGCATTCAAATGCAAACTCACGTATGAAAGTGAGCCCTGAGAGTAAGGATGGAGATAGTGTTGCAAAGCTGACTCTGTTCTGAAGATCACAAGCACCACCGTTCCCTCCTGCCTCTTCGGCTGTGAGAACAGAAGCCAAACCTTCTGCATCTACGCACTGCGTTGCTGGGCAGCAGAGTGCAGGCTTCGGAGTGGTTTCATTCAAACTCTCTTTCAGGTATGAAAGTGAGCAGTGAAAGCAATGATGGAGGCACCGTTGCAAAGCTGACTTTGTGCTGAAGAATGCCAGCCCCAGCTTTCCCTCCCGGCTCTTCTGCTGTGGGAGCAGAGGCCAAAAGTTCATGCTCTACTCACTGTGCTGCTGGGCAGCCGAGAGCAGGCTCTGGAGAGCTTGCATTCAAATGCACTTTTAGGTTTGAAAGCTAGGAGAGACAGCACAGATGGTGACTCCGTTGCAAAGCTGACTGTGTGCTGTATATTCCCAGCCCCAGCTTTCCCTCCTGGCTCTTCGGCTGTGAGAACAGAGGCCAAAAGTTCGTGCTCTACTCAGTGTGCTGCTGGGCAGCAGACAGCAAGCTCCTGAGAGGTAGCATTCAAATGCAAACTCACGTATGAAAGTGAGCCCTGAGAGTAAGGATGGAGATAGTGTTGCAAAGCTGACTCTGTTCTGAAGATCACTAGCACCACCGTTCCCTCCTGCCTCTTCGGCTGTGAGAACAGAAGCCAAACCTTCTGCATCTACGCACTGCGTTGCTGGGCAGCAGAGTGCAGGCTTCGGAGAGGTTTCATTCAAACTCTCTTTCAGGTATGAAAGTGAGCAGTGAAAGCAATGATGGAGGCACCGTTGCAAAGCTGACTGTGTGCTGAAGAATGCCAGCCCCAGCTTTCCCTCCCGGCTCTTCTGCTGTGGGAGCAGAGGCCAAAAGTTCATGCTCTACTCAGAGTGCTGCTGCGCAGCCGAGAGCAGGCTCTGGAGCGAATGCATTCTGATGTTTTTCCTGTTGACAGTGGGCAGTGACACCAGTAATGGAGGCACCTTTGCAAAGCTGACTGTGTGCTGAAGATTAGTAGCACAAGCTTTCACTCCTGGCTCTTCGGCTGTGTGAGCAGAGGCCAAACGTTTGTGCTCTACTCACTGTGCTGCTGGGCAGCTTAGACACCATCCGGAGAGGTACGACTCAAATGAACTTTTAGCTATGAAACCGAGGAGCCACAGCACTGCTGGTGACAAAGTTGCAAAGCTGACTATGTGCTGAAGATTGCCAGAAGCAGCTTTCTCTCCTGGCTCTTCTGCTGTGGGAGCCAGAGGCCAGACGTTCATGATCTCCTCAGAGTGCTGCTGGGCAGCAGAGGGCAGGCTTCCGAGAGGATTCATTCAAACTCTCTTTCAGGTATGAAAGTGAGCAGAGACAGCAATGATGGAGGCACCGTTGTAAAGCTGACTGTGTGCTGAAGAATCCCAGCACCAGCTTTCCCTTTTTTCTCTTCTAATGTGGGAGCAGAGGCCAAACGTTCGTGCTCTACTCACTGTGCTGCTGGGCAGCTGAGAGTGACCTCCAGTTTTTATTCAAATTGTCTTTTAGGCATTAAACCGAGGAGAAGCTGCAATGATGGAGGCACCGTTGCAAAGCTGGGTGCTGAAGAGGCCCAGCACCAGCTTTTTTCATTCGTCTTCGGCTGTGGGAACAGAGGGCAAACGTTCGTGCCCTCCTCGCTGTGCTCCTGGGTCCCCTAGAGCAAGCCCCGGAGAGGTACAATACAAATAGACTTTTACGTATGAAAGTGAGCAGTGAACAGGCATGATGGTGACACCCTTGTAAAGCTGACTGTGTGCTGAAGAGGCCCAGCACGATCTTTCCCTCCTGGCTCTTCTACTGTGGGAGCAGAACCCAAACGTTGGTGCTCTACTCACTATGCTGCTGGGCAGCCGAGAGCAGGCTCTGGAGAGCTTGCATTCAAATGCACTTTTAGGTTTGAAAGCTCAGAGAGCACAGATGGTGACTCCGTTGCAAAGCTGACTGTGTGCTGAAGATTCCCAGCCCCAGCTTTCCCTCCTGGCTCTTCGGCTGTGAGAACAGAGGCCAAAAGTTCGTGCTTACTCAGTGTGCTGCTGGGCAGCAGACAGCAAGCTCCTGAGCGGTAGCATTCAAATGCAAACTCACGTATGAAAGTGAGCCCTGAGAGTAAGGATGGAGATAGTGTTGCAAAGCTGACTCTGTTCTGAAGATCACTAGCACCACCTTTCCCTCCTGCCTCTTCGGCTGTGAGAACAGAAGCCAAACCTTCTGCATCTACGCACTGCGTTGCTGGGCAGCAGAGTGCAGGCTTCGAAGAGGTTTCATTCAAACTCTCTTTCAGGTATGAAAGTGAGCAGTGAAAGCAATGATGGAGGCACCGTTGCAAAGCTGACTGTGTGCTGAAGAATGCCAGCCCCAGCTTTCCCTCCCGGCTCTTCTGCTGTGGGAGCAGAGGCCAAAAGTTCATGCTCTACTCACTGTGCTGCTGGGCAGCCGAGAGCAGGCTCTGGAGAGCTTGCATTCAAATGCACTTTTAGGTTTGAAAGCTAGGAGAGACAGCACAGATGGTGACTCCGTTGCAAAGCTGACTGTGTGCTGTATATTCCCAGGCCCAGCTTTCCCTCCTGGCTCTTCGGCTGTGAGGACAGAGGCCAAAAGTTCGTGCTCTACTCAGTGTGCTGCTGGGCAGCAGACAGCAAGCTCCTGAGAGGTAGCATTCAAATGCAAACTCACGTATGAAAGTGAGCCCTGAGAGTAAGGATGGAGATAGTGTTGCAAAGCTGACTCTGTTCTGAAGATCACTAGCACCACCGTTCCCTCCTGCCTCTTCGGCTGTGAGAACAGAAGCCAAACCTTCTGCATCTACGCACTGCGTTGCTGGGCAGCAGAGTGCAGGCTTCGGAGAGGTTTCATTCAAACTCTCTTTCAGGTATGAAAGTGAGCAGTGAAAGCAATGATGGAGGCACCGTTGCAAAGCTGACTTTGTGCTGAAGAATGCCAGCCCCAGCTTTCCCTCCCGGCTCTTCTGCTGTGGGAGCAGAGGCCAAAAGTTCATGCTCTACTCAGAGTGCTGCTGCGCAGCCGAGAGCAGGCTCTGGAGCGAATGCATTCTGATGTTTTTCCTGTTGACAGTGGGCAGTGACACCAGTAATGGAGGCACCTTTGCAAAGCTGACTGTGTGCTGAAGATTAGTAGCACAAGCTTTCACTCCTGGCTCTTCGGCTGTGTGAGCAGAGGCCAAACGTTTGTGCTCTACTCACTGTGCTGCTGGGCAGCTTAGACACCATCCGGAGAGGTACGACTCAAATGAACTTTTAGCTATGAAACCGAGGAGCCACAGCACTGCTGGTGACAAAGTTGCAAAGCTGACTATGTGCTGAAGATTGCCAGAAGCAGCTTTCTCTCCTGGCTCTTCTGCTGTGGGAGCCAGAGGCCAGACGTTCATGATCTCCTCAGAGTGCTGCTGGGCAGCAGAGGGCAGGCTTCCGAGAGGATTCATTCAAACTCTCTTTCAGGTATGAAAGTGAGCAGAGACAGCAATGATGGAGGCACCGTTGTAAAGCTGACTGTGTGCTGAAGAATCCCAGCACCAGCTTTCCCTTTTTTCTCTTCTAATGTGGGAGCAGAGGCCAAACGTTCGTGCTCTACTCACTGTGCTGCTGGGCAGCTGAGAGTGACCTCCAGTTTTTATTCAAATTGTCTTTTAGGCATTAAACCGAGGAGAAGCTGCAATGATGGAGGCACCGTTGCAAAGCTGGGTGCTGAAGAGGCCCAGCACCAGCTTTTTTCATTCGTCTTCGGCTGTGGGAACAGAGGGCAAACGTTCGTGCCCTCCTCGCTGTGCTCCTGGGTCCCCTAGAGCAAGCCCCGGAGAGGTACAATACAAATAGACTTTTACGTATGAAAGTGAGCAGTGAACAGGCATGATGGTGACACCCTTGTAAAGCTGACTGTGTGCTGAAGAGGCCCAGCACGATCTTTCCCTCCTGGCTCTTCTACTGTGGGAGCAGAACCCAAACGTTGGTGCTCTACTCACTATGCTGCTGGGCAGCCGAGAGCAGGCTCTGGAGAGCTTGCATTCAAATGCACTTTTAGGTTTGAAAGCTCAGAGAGCACAGATGGTGACTCCGTTGCAAAGCTGACTGTGTGCTGAAGATTCCCAGGCCCAGCTTTCCCTCCTGGCTCTTCGGCTGTGAGAACAGAGGCCAAAAGTTCGTGCTTACTCAGTGTGCTGCTGGGCAGCAGACAGCAAGCTCCTGAGCGGTAGCATTCAAATGCAAACTCACGTATGAAAGTGAGCCCTGAGAGTAAGGATGGAGATAGTGTTGCAAAGCTGACTCTGTTCTGAAGATCACTAGCACCACCTTTCCCTCCTGCCTCTTCGGCTGTGAGAACAGAAGCCAAACCTTCTGCATCTACGCACTGCGTTGCTGGGCAGCAGAGTGCAGGCTTCGAAGAGGTTTCATTCAAACTCTCTTTCAGGTATGAAAGTGAGCAGTGAAAGCAATGATGGAGGCACCGTTGCAAAGCTGACTGTGTGCTGAAGAATGCCAGCCCCAGCTTTCCCTCCCGGCTCTTCTGCTGTGGGAGCAGAGGCCAAAAGTTCATGCTCTACTCACTGTGCTGCTGGGCAGCCGAGAGCAGGCTCTGGAGAGCTTGCATTCAAATGCACTTTTAGGTTTGAAAGCTCAGAGAGCACAGATGGTGACTCCGTTGCAAAGCTGACTGTGTGCTGTATATTCCCAGGCCCAGCTTTCCCTCCTGGCTCTTCGGCTGTGAGAACAGAGGCCAAAAGTTCGTGCTCTACTCAGTGTGCTGCTGGGCAGCAGACAGCAAGCTCCTGAGAGGTAGCATTCAAATGCAAACTCACGTATGAAAGTGAGCCCTGAGAGTAAGGATGGAGATAGTGTTGCAAAGCTGACTCTGTTCTGAAGATCACTAGCACCACCTTTCCCTCCTGCCTCTTCGGCTGTGAGAACAGAAGCCAAACCTTCTGCATCTACGCACTGCGTTGCTGGGCAGCAGAGTGCAGGCTTCGGAGAGGTTTCATTCAAACTCTCTTTCAGGTATGAAAGTGAGCAGTGAAAGCAATGATGGAGGCACCGTTGCAAAGCTGACTTTGTGCTGAAGAATGCCAGCCCCAGCTTTCCCTCCCGGCTCTTCTGCTGTGGGAGCAGAGGCCAAAAGTTCATGCTCTACTCACTGTGCTGCTGGGCAGCCGAGAGCAGGCTCTGGAGAGCTTGCATTCAAATGCACTTTTAGGTTTGAAAGCTAGGAGAGACAGCACAGATGGTGACTCCGTTGCAAAGCTGACTGTGTGCTGTATATTCCCAGCCCCAGCTTTCCCTCCTGGCTCTTCGGCTGTGAGAACAGAGGCCAAAAGTTCGTGCTCTACTCAGTGTGCTGCTGGGCAGCAGACAGCAAGCTCCTGAGAGGTAGCATTCAAATGCAAACTCACGTATGAAAGTGAGCCCTGAGAGTAAGGATGGAGATAGTGTTGCAAAGCTGACTCTGTTCTGAAGATCACTAGCACCACCGTTCCCTCCTGCCTCTTCGGCTGTGAGAACAGAAGCCAAACCTTCTGCATCTACGCACTGCGTTGCTGGGCAGCAGAGTGCAGGCTTCGGAGAGGTTTCATTCAAACTCTCTTTCAGGTATGAAAGTGAGCAGTGAAAGCAATGATGGAGGCACCGTTGCAAAGCTGACTTTGTGCTGAAGAATGCCAGCCCCAGCTTTCCCTCCCGGCTCTTCTGCTGTGGGAGCAGAGGCCAAAAGTTCATGCTCTACTCAGAGTGCTGCTGCGCAGCCGAGAGCAGGCTCTGGAGCGAATGCATTCTGATGTTTTTCCTGTTGACAGTGGGCAGTGACACCAGTAATGGAGGCACCTTTGCAAAGCTGACTGTGTGCTGAAGATTAGTAGCACAAGCTTTCACTCCTGGCTCTTCGGCTGTGTGAGCAGAGGCCAAACGTTTGTGCTCTACTCACTGTGCTGCTGGGCAGCTTAGACACCATCCGGAGAGGTACGACTCAAATGAACTTTTAGCTATGAAACCGAGGAGCCACAGCACTGCTGGTGACAAAGTTGCAAAGCTGACTATGTGCTGAAGATTGCCAGAAGCAGCTTTCTCTCCTGGCTCTTCTGCTGTGGGAGCCAGAGGCCAGACGTTCATGATCTCCTCAGAGTGCTGCTGGGCAGCAGAGGGCAGGCTTCCGAGAGGATTCATTCAAACTCTCAGGTATGAAAGTGAGCAGAGACAGCAATGATGGAGGCACCGTTGTAAAGCTGACTGTGTGCTGAAGAATCCCAGCACCAGCTTTCCCTTTTTTCTCTTCTAATGTGGGAGCAGAGGCCAAACGTTCGTGCTCTACTCACTGTGCTGCTGGGCAGCTGAGAGTGACCTCCAGTTTTTTTTCAAATTGTCTTTTAGGCATTAAACCGAGGAGAAACTGCAATGATGGAGGCACCGTTGCAAAGCTGACTTTGTGCTGAAGAGGCCCAGCACCAGCTTTTTTCATTCGTCTTCGGCTGTGGGAACAGAGGGCAAACGTTCGTGCCCTCCTCGCTGTGCTCCTGGGTCCCCTAGAGCAAGCCCCGGAGAGGTACAATACAAATAGACTTTTACGTATGAAAGTGAGCAGTGAACAGGCATGATGGTGACACCCTTGTAAAGCTGACTGTGTGCTGAAGAGGCCCAGCACGATCTTTCCCTCCTGGCTCTTCTACTGTGGGAGCAGAACCCAAACGTTGGTGCTCTACTCACTATGCTGCTGGGCAGCCGAGAGCAGGCTCTGGAGAGCTTGCATTCAAATGCACTTTTAGGTTTGAAAGCTCAGAGAGCACAGATGGTGACTCCGTTGCAAAGCTGACTGTGTGCTGAAGATTCCCAGGCCCAGCTTTCCCTCCTGGCTCTTCGGCTGTGAGAACAGAGGCCAAAAGTTCGTGCTCTACTCAGTGTGCTGCTGGGCAGCAGACAGCAAGCTCCTGAGAGGTAGCATTCAAATGCAAACTCACGTATGAAAGTGAGCCCTGAAAGTAAGGATGGAGATAGTGTTGCAAAGCTGACTCTGTTCTGAAGATCACTAGCACCACCTTTCCCTCCTGCCTCTTCGGCTGTGAGAAAAGAAGCCAAACCTTCTGCATCTACGCACTGCGTTGCTGGGCAGCAGAGTGCAGGCTTCGAAGAGGTTTCATTCAAACTCTCTTTCAGGTATGAAAGTGAGCAGTGAAAGCAATGATGGAGGCACCGTTGCAAAGCTGACTGTGTGCTGAAGAATGCCAGCCCCAGCTTTCCCTCCCGGCTCTTCTGCTGTGGGAGCAGAGGCCAAAAGTTCATGCTCTACTCACTGTGCTGCTGGGCAGCCGAGAGCAGGCTCTGGAGAGCTTGCATTCAAATGCACTTTTAGGTTTGAAAGCTCAGAGAGCACAGATGGTGACTCCGTTGTAAAGCTGACTGTGTGCTGTATATTCCCAGCCCCAGCTTTCCCTCCTGGCTCTTCGGCTGTGAGAACAGAGGCCAAAAGTTCGTGCTCTACTCAGTGTGCTGCTGGGCAGCAGACAGCAAGCTCCTGAGAGGTAGCATTCAAATGCAAACTCACGTATGAAAGTGAGCCCTGAGAGTAAGGATGGAGATAGTGTTGCAAAGCTGACTCTGTTCTGAAGATCACTAGCACCACCTTTCCCTCCTGCCTCTTCGGCTGTGAGAACAGAAGCCAAACCTTCTGCATCTACGCACTGCGTTGCTGGGCAGCAGAGTGCAGGCTTCGAAGAGGTTTCATTCAAACTCTCTTTCAGGTATGAAAGTGAGCAGTGAAAGCAATGATGGAGGCACCGTTGCAAAGCTGACTGTGTGCTGAAGAATGCCAGCCCCAGCTTTCCCTCCCGGCTCTTCTGCTGTGGGAGCAGAGGCCAAAAGTTCATGCTCTACTCACTGTGCTGCTGGGCAGCCGAGAGCAGGCTCTGGAGAGCTTGCATTCAAATGCACTTTTAGGTTTGAAAGCTCAGAGAGCACAGATGGTGACTCCGTTGCAAAGCTGACTGTGTGCTGTATATTCCCAGCCCCAGCTTTCCCTCCTGGCTCTTCGGCTGTGAGAACAGAGGCCAAAAGTTCGTGCTCTACTCAGTGTGCTGCTGGGCAGCAGACAGCAAGCTCCTGAGAGGTAGCATTCAAATGCAAACTCACGTATGAAAGTGAGCCCTGAGAGTAAGGATGGAGATAGTGTTGCAAAGCTGACTCTGTTCTGAAGATCACTAGCACCACCGTTCCCTCCTGCCTCTTCGGCTGTGAGAACAGAAGCCAAACCTTCTGCATCTACGCACTGCGTTGCTGGGCAGCAGAGTGCAGGCTTCGGAGAGGTTTCATTCAAACTCTCTTTCAGGTATGAAAGTGAGCAGTGAAAGCAATGATGGAGGCACCGTTGCAAAGCTGACTTTGTGCTGAAGAATGCCACCCCCAGCTTTCCCTCCCGGCTCTTCTGCTGTGGGAGCAGAGGCCAAAAGTTCATGCTCTACTCAGAGTGCTGCTGCGCAGCCGAGAGCAGGCTCTGGAGCGAATGCATTCTGATGTTTTTCCTGTTGACAGTGGGCAGTGACACCAGTAATGGAGGCACCTTTGCAAAGCTGACTGTGTGCTGAAGATTAGTAGCACAAGCTTTCACTCCTGGCTCTTCGGCTGTGTGAGCAGAGGCCAAACGTTTGTGCTCTACTCACTGTGCTGCTGGGCAGCTTAGACACCATCCGGAGAGGTACGACTCAAATGAACTTTTAGCTATGAAACCGAGGAGCCACAGCACTGCTGGTGACAAAGTTGCAAAGCTGACTATGTGCTGAAGATTGCCAGAAGCAGCTTTCTCTCCTGGCTCTTCTGCTGTGGGAGCCAGAGGCCAGACGTTCATGATCTCCTCAGAGTGCTGCTGGGCAGCAGAGGGCAGGCTTCCGAGAGGATTCATTCAAACTCTCTTTCAGGTATGAAAGTGAGCAGAGACAGCAATGATGGAGGCACCGTTGTAAAGCTGACTGTGTGCTGAAGAATCCCAGCACCAGCTTTCCCTTTTTTCTCTTCTAATGTGGGAGCAGAGGCCAAACGTTCGTGCTCTACTCACTGTGCTGCTGGGCAGCTGAGAGTGACCTCCAGTTTTTATTCAAATTGTCTTTTAGGCATTAAACCGAGGAGAAACTGCAATGATGGAGGCACCGTTGCAAAGCTGGGTGCTGAAGAGGCCCAGCACCAGCTTTTTTCATTCGTCTTCGGCTGTGGGAACAGAGGGCAAACGTTCGTGCCCTCCTCGCTGTGCTCCTGGGTCCCCTAGAGCAAGCCCCGGAGAGGTACAATACAAATAGACTTTTACGTATGAAAGTGAGCAGTGAACAGGCATGATGGTGACACCCTTGTAAAGCTGACTGTGTGCTGAAGAGGCCCAGCACGACCTTTCCCTCCTGGCTCTTCTACTGTGGGAGCAGAACCCAAACGTTGGTGCTCTACTCACTATGCTGCTGGGCAGCCGAGAGCAGGCTCTGGAGAGCTTGCATTCAAATGCACTTTTAGGTTTGAAAGCTCAGAGAGCACAGATGGTGACTCCGTTGCAAAGCTGACTGTGTGCTGAAGATTCCCAGGCCCAGCTTTCCCTCCTGGCTCTTCGGCTGTGAGAACAGAGGCCAAAAGTTCGTGCTTACTCAGTGTGCTGCTGGGCAGCAGACAGCAAGCTCCTGAGAGGTAGCATTCAAATGCAAACTCACGTATGAAACCTGTGAGAGTAAGGATGGAGATAGTGTTGCAAAGCTGACTCTGTTCTGAAGATCACTAGCACCACCTTTCCCTCCTGCCTCTTCGGCTGTGAGAACAGAAGCCAAACCTTCTGCATCTACGCACTGCGTTGCTGGGCAGCAGAGTGCAGGCTTCGAAGAGGTTTCATTCAAACTCTCTTTCAGGTATGAAAGTGAGCAGTGAAAGCAATGATGGAGGCACCGTTGCAAAGCTGACTGTGTGCTGAAGAATGCCAGCCCCAGCTTTCCCTCCCGGCTCTTCTGCTGTGGGAGCAGAGGCCAAAAGTTCATGCTCTACTCACTGTGCTGCTGGGCAGCCGAGAGCAGGCTCTGGAGAGCTTGCATTCAAATGCACTTTTAGGTTTGAAAGCTCAGAGAGCACAGATGGTGACTCCGTTGCAAAGCTGACTGTGTGCTGAAGATTCCCAGGCCCAGCTTTCCCTCCTGGCTCTTCGGCTGTGAGAACAGAGGCCAAAAGTTCGTGCTCTACTCAGTGTGCTGCTGGGCAGCAGACAGCAAGCTCCTGAGAGGTAGCATTCAAATGCAAACTCACGTATGAAAGTGAGCCCTGAGAGTAAGGATGGAGATAGTGTTGCAAAGCTGACTCTGTTCTGAAGATCACTAGCACCACCTTTCCCTCCTGCCTCTTCGGCTGTGAGAACAGAAGCCAAACCTTCTGCATCTACGCACTGCGTTGCTGGGCAGCAGAGTGCAGGCTTCGGAGAGGTTTCATTCAAACTCTCTTTCAGGTATGAAAGTGAGCAGTGAAAGCAATGATGGAGGCACCGTTGCAAAGCTGACTTTGTGCTGAAGAATGCCAGCCCCAGCTTTCCCTCCCGGCTCTTCTGCTGTGGGAGCAGAGGCCAAAAGTTCATGCTCTACTCACTGTGCTGCTGGGCAGCCGAGAGCAGGCTCTGGAGAGCTTGCATTCAAATGCACTTTTAGGTTTGAAAGCTAGGAGAGAGCACAGATGGTGACTCCGTTGCAAAGCTGACTGTGTGCTGTATATTCCCAGCCCCAGCTTTCCCTCCTGGCTCTTCGGCTGTGAGAACAGAGGCCAAAAGTTCGTGCTTACTCAGTGTGCTGCTGGGCAGCAGACAGCAAGCTCCTGAGAGGTAGCATTCAAATGCAAACTCACGTATGAAAGTGAGCCCTGAGAGTAAGGATGGAGATAGTGTTGCAAAGCTGACTCTGTTCTGAAGATCACTAGCACCACCTTTCCCTCCTGCCTCTTCGGCTGTGAGAACAGAAGCCAAACCTTCTGCATCTACGCACTGCGTTGCTGGGCAGCAGAGTGCAGGCTTCGGAGAGGTTTCATTCAAACTCTCTTTCAGGTATGAAAGTGAGCAGTGAAAGCAATGATGGAGGCACCGTTGCAAAGCTGACTTTGTGCTGAAGAATGCCAGCCCCAGCTTTCCCTCCCGGCTCTTCTGCTGTGGGAGCAGAGGCCAAAAGTTCATGCTCTACTCAGAGTGCTGCTGCGCAGCCGAGAGCAGGCTCTGGAGCGAATGCATTCTGATGTTTTTCCTGTTGACAGTGGGCAGTGACACCAGTAATGGAGGCACCTTTGCAAAGCTGACTGTGTGCTGAAGATTAGTAGCACAAGCTTTCACTCCTGGCTCTTCGGCTGTGTGAGCAGAGGCCAAACGTTTGTGCTCTACTCACTGTGCTGCTGGGCAGCTTAGACACCATCCGGAGAGGTACGACTCAAATGAACTTTTAGCTATGAAACCGAGGAGCCACAGCACTGCTGGTGACAAAGTTGCAAAGCTGACTATGTGCTGAAGATTGCCAGAAGCAGCTTTCTCTCCTGGCTCTTCTGCTGTGGGAGCCAGAGGCCAGACGTTCATGATCTCCTCAGAGTGCTGCTGGGCAGCAGAGGGCAGGCTTCCGAGAGGATTCATTCAAACTCTCTTTCAGGTATGAAAGTGAGCAGAGACAGCAATGATGGAGGCACCGTTGTAAAGCTGACTGTGTGCTGAAGAATCCCAGCACCAGCTTTCCCTTTTTTCTCTTCTAATGTGGGAGCAGAGGCCAAACGTTCGTGCTCTACTCACTGTGCTGCTGGGCAGCTGAGAGTGACCTCCAGTTTTTATTCAAATTGTCTTTTAGGCATTAAACCGAGGAGAAGCTGCAATGATGGAGGCACCGTTGCAAAGCTGGGTGCTGAAGAGGCCCAGCACCAGCTTTTTTCATTCGTCTTCGGCTGTGGGAACAGAGGGCAAACGTTCGTGCCCTCCTCGCTGTGCTCCTGGGTCCCCTAGAGCAAGCCCCGGAGAGGTACAATACAAATAGACTTTTACGTATGAAAGTGAGCAGTGAACAGGCATGATGGTGACACCCTTGTAAAGCTGACTGTGTGCTGAAGAGGCCCAGCACGATCTTTCCCTCCTGGCTCTTCTACTGTGGGAGCAGAACCCAAACGTTGGTGCTCTACTCACTATGCTGCTGGGCAGCCGAGAGCAGGCTCTGGAGAGCTTGCATTCAAATGCACTTTTAGGTTTGAAAGCTCAGAGAGCACAGATGGTGACTCCGTTGCAAAGCTGACTGTGTGCTGAAGATTCCCAGGCCCAGCTTTCCCTCCTGGCTCTTCGGCTGTGAGAACAGAGGCCAAAAGTTCGTGCTTACTCAGTGTGCTGCTGGGCAGCAGACAGCAAGCTCCTGAGCGGTAGCATTCAAATGCAAACTCACGTATGAAAGTGAGCCCTGAGAGTAAGGATGGAGATAGTGTTGCAAAGCTGACTCTGTTCTGAAGATCACTAGCACCACCTTTCCCTCCTGCCTCTTCGGCTGTGAGAACAGAAGCCAAACCTTCTGCATCTACGCACTGCGTTGCTGGGCAGCAGAGTGCAGGCTTCGAAGAGGTTTCATTCAAACTCTCTTTCAGGTATGAAAGTGAGCAGTGAAAGCAATGATGGAGGCACCGTTGCAAAGCTGACTGTGTGCTGAAGAATGCCAGCCCCAGCTTTCCCTCCCGGCTCTTCTGCTGTGGGAGCAGAGGCCAAAAGTTCATGCTCTACTCAGAGTGCTGCTGCGCAGCCGAGAGCAGGCTCTGGAGAGCTTGCATTCAAATGCACCTTTAGGTTTGAAAGCTCAGAGAGCACAGATGGTGACTCCGTTGCAAAGCTGACTGTGTGCTGAAGATTCCCAGGCCCAGCTTTCCCTCCTGGCTCTTCGGCTGTGAGAACAGAGGCCAAAAGTTCGTGCTTACTCAGTGTGCTGCTGGGCAGCAGACAGCAAGCTCCTGAGAGGTAGCATTCAAATGCAAACTCACGTATGAAAGTGAGCCCTGAGAGTAAGGATGGAGATAGTGTTGCAAAGCTGACTCTGTTCTGAAGATCACTAGCACCACCTTTCCCTCCTGCCTCTTCGGCTGTGAGAAAAGAAGCCAAACCTTCTGCATCTACGCACTGCGTTGCTGGGCAGCAGAGTGCAGGCTTCGAAGAGGTTTCATTCAAACTCTCTTTCAGGTATGAAAGTGAGCAGTGAAAGCAATGATGGAGGCACCGTTGCAAAGCTGACTGTGTGCTGAAGAATGCCAGCCCCAGCTTTCCCTCCCGGCTCTTCTGCTGTGGGAGCAGAGGCCAAAAGCTCATGCTCTACTCACTGTGCTGCTGGGCAGCCGAGAGCAGGCTCTGGAGAGCTTGCATTCAAATGCACTTTTAGGTTTGAAAGCTCAGAGAGCACAGATGGTGACTCCGTTGCAAAGCTGACTGTGTGCTGTATATTCCCAGCCCCAGCTTTCCCTCCTGGCTCTTCGGCTGTGAGAACAGAGGCCAAAAGTTCGTGCTCTACTCAGTGTGCTGCTGGGCAGCAGACAGCAAGCTCCTGAGAGGTAGCATTCAAATGCAAACTCACGTATGAAAGTGAGCCCTGAGAGTAAGGATGGAGATAGTGTTGCAAAGCTGACTCTGTTCTGAAGATCACTAGCACCACCTTTCCCTCCCGGCTCTTCTGCTGTGGGAGCAGAGGCCAAAAGTTCATGCTCTACTCAGAGTGCTGCTGCGCAGCCGAGAGCAGGCTCTGGAGCGAATGCATTCTGATGTTTTTCCTGTTGACAGTGGGCAGTGACACCAGTAATGGAGGCACCTTTGCAAAGCTGACTGTGTGCTGAAGATTAGTAGCACAAGCTTTCACTCCTGGCTCTTCGGCTGTGTGAGCAGAGGCCAAACGTTTGTGCTCTACTCACTGTGCTGCTGGGCAGCTTAGACACCATCCGGAGAGGTACGACTCAAATGAACTTTTAGCTATGAAACCGAGGAGCCACAGCACTGCTGGTGACAAAGTTGCAAAGCTGACTATGTGCTGAAGATTGCCAGAAGCAGCTTTCTCTCCTGGCTCTTCTGCTGTGGGAGCCAGAGGCCAGACGTTCATGATCTCCTCAGAGTGCTGCTGGGCAGCAGAGGGCAGGCTTCCGAGAGGATTCATTCAAACTCTCTTTCAGGTATGAAAGTGAGCAGAGACAGCAATGATGGAGGCACCGTTGTAAAGCTGACTGTGTGCTGAAGAATCCCAGCACCAGCTTTCCCTTTTTTCTCTTCTAATGTGGGAGCAGAGGCCAAACGTTCGTGCTCTACTCACTGTGCTGCTGGGCAGCTGAGAGTGACCTCCAGTTTTTATTCAAATTGTCTTTTAGGCATTAAACCGAGGAGAAGCTGCAATGATGGAGGCACCGTTGCAAAGCTGGGTGCTGAAGAGGCCCAGCACCAGCTTTTTTCATTCGTCTTCGGCTGTGGGAACAGAGGGCAAACGTTCGTGCCCTCCTCGCTGTGCTCCTGGGTCCCCTAGAGCAAGCCCCGGAGAGGTACAATACAAATAGACTTTTACGTATGAAAGTGAGCAGTGAACAGGCATGATGGTGACACCCTTGTAAAGCTGACTGTGTGCTGAAGAGGCCCAGCACGATCTTTCCCTCCTGGCTCTTCTACTGTGGGAGCAGAACCCAAACGTTGGTGCTCTACTCACTATGCTGCTGGGCAGCCGAGAGCAGGCTCTGGAGAGCTTGCATTCAAATGCACTTTTAGGTTTGAAAGCTCAGAGAGCACAGATGGTGACTCCGTTGCAAAGCTGACTGTGTGCTGAAGATTCCCAGGCCCAGCTTTCCCTCCTGGCTCTTCGGCTGTGAGAACAGAGGCCAAAAGTTCGTGCTTACTCAGTGTGCTTGCTGGGCAGCAGACAGCAAGCTCCTGAGCGGT
>NW_026916195.1:0-23722 GCF_034315485.1 Pezoporus occidentalis
CTGCTCTGGGTATCGATGACGGCGGCGTCGGGGGGGGGCTCGGTTCAGTTCCTGGCCCTGGGGGACTGGGGGGGGGTCCCGGACCCCCCTTTTGTCACCCCACGGGAGGTGGCGACGGCGGCCGCCATGGGGCGAGCGGCCTCGGAGCTCGGCGCCGACTTCGTGCTCGCCCTCGGGGACAACTTCTACTACGAGGGGGTGCGGGACGAGTGGGACCCCCGCTTCCAGGTACGCGATGGGGGGGTCCAATGGAAGCCAATGGGGGCGGGCGGTTCCAATGGACCCCAATGGGGGGGACCCCCGCTTCCAGGTACCCAATGGGGGGTCCAATGGAAGCCAATGGGGGCGGGCGGTTCCAATGGAAACCAATGGGGGGGACCCCCGCTTCCAGGTACGCGATGGGGGGGTCCAATGGAAAGCAATGGGGGCGGGCGGTTTCAATGGATCCCAATGGGGGGGACCCCCACTTCCAGGTACGCGATGGGGGGGTCCAATGGAAACCAATGGGGGGGGGAGGTTCCAATGGACCCCAATGGGGGGGACCCCCGCTTCCAGGTACGCGATGGGGGGGTCCAATGGAAGCCAATGGGGGGGACGGTTCCAATGGAACCCAATGAGGGGGGGCAGTTCCAATGGAAACCAATGGGGGGGGGCGGTTTCAATGGAAACCAATGGGGGGGACCCCCGCTTCCAGGTACGCGATGGGGGGGTCCAATGGAAAGCAATGGGGGGGGGAGGTTCCAATGGACCCCAATAGGGGGGACCCCCAATTCCAGGTACCCCATGGGGGGGTCCAATGCACCCCAATGGGGGGGGAAGCCGGTTCCAATGGACCCCAATGGGGGGGACCCCCACTTCCAGGTACCCGATGGGGGGTTCCAATGCACCCCAATGGGGGGGGGCGGTTCCAATGGACCCCAATGGGGGGGACCCCCGCTTCCAGGTACCCAATGGGGGGTTCCAATGCACCCCAATGGGGGGGGAAGCCGGTTCCAATGGACCCCAATGGGGGGTGGCCGGTTCCAATGCACCCCAATGGGGGGGGAAGCCGGTTCCAATGGACCCCAATGGGGGGTGGCCGGTTCCAATGCACCCCAATGGGGGGGGGCCGGTTCCAATGGACCCCAATAGGGGGGACCCCCACTTCCAGGTACCCGATGGGGGGGTTCCAATGCACCCCAATGGGGGGGGGCCGGTTCCAATGGACCCCAATGGGGGTCCCCATTTCCCCTGTCCCCCCAGGACACCTTCGAGCGGGTGTTCACGGCCCCGGCGCTCCGCTCCCTGCCCTGGTTCGTGCTGGCCGGGAACCACGACCACGCCGGCAACGTCTCGGCTCAGATCGCCTATGGGAAGCGCTCCCCCCGCTGGTACCGGCCCAGACCCCCCCCATGGTGTCCCTATGGTGTCCCTATGGTGTCCCCATGGTGTCCCTATAGTGTCCATATGGTGTCCCTTTGGTTTCCCTATGGTGTCCCTATGGTGTCCCTATAGTGTCCCCATGGTGTCCCTATGGTGTCCCAATGGTGTCCCTATGGTGTCCCTATGGTGTCCCCATAGTGTCCCTATGGTTTCCCAATGGTGTCCCCATGGTGTCCCTATGGTTTCCCCATGGTGTCCCTATGGTGTCCCAATGGTGTCCCTATGGTGTCCCTATGGTGTCCCTGTGGTGTCCCTATGGTGTCCCCAAGGTGTCCCTATGGTGTCCCCATAGTGTCCCTATGGTGTCCCTATGGTGTCCCAATGGTGTCCCTATGGTGTCCCCATGGTGTCCCTATGGTGTCCCCATGGTGTCCCTATGGTGTCCCCGTAGTGTCCCTATGGTGTCCCTATGGTGTCCCGATGGTGTCCCAATGGTGTCCCTAAGGCGTCCCTATGGTGTCCCCATAGTGTCCCCATAGTGTCCCTATGGTGTCCCTATGGTGTCCCCATGGTGTCCCTATGGTGTCCCCATGGTGTCCCTATAGTGTCCCTATAGTGTCCCTATAGTGTCCCAATGGTGTCCCAATGGTGTCCCAATGGTGTCCCTATGGTGTCCCTATGGTGTCTCCATAGTGTCCCTATGGTGTCCCTATGGTTTCCCTATGGTGTCCCTATGGTGTCCCTATGGTGTCCCCATGATGTCCCTGTGGTGTCCCCAAGGTGTCCCTATGGTGTCCCCATAGTGTCCCTATGGTTTCCTTATGGTGTCCCTATGCTGTCCCTATGGTGTCCCCATGATCTCCCTATGGTGTCCCCATAGTGTCCCTATGGTGTCCACATAGTGTCCCCATAGTGTCCCAATGGTGTCCCCATAGTGTCCCTATGGTTTCCCTATAGTGTCCCCATAGTGTCCCAATGGTGTCCCCATGGTGTCCCTATGGTGTCCCTATGGTGTCCCCATGGTGTCCCTATGGTGTCCCTATGGTGTCCCCATGGTGTCCCTATGGTGTCCCTATGGTGTCCCTATGCTGTCCCTATGGTGTCCCTACGGTGTCCCCATGGTGTCCCTATGGTGTCCCCATAGTGTCCCTATGGTGTCCCAATGGTGTCCCTATGGTGTCCCTATGGTGTCCCAATGGTGTCCCTATGGTGTCCCTATGGTGTCCCTATGGTGTCCCCATGGTGTCCCCATGGTGTCCCTATGGTGTCCCTATAGTGTCCCTATGGTGTCCCAATGGTGTCCCTATGGTGTCCCCATGGTGTCCCTATGGTGTCCCTATAGTGTCCCTATGGTGTCCCCATGGTGTCCCTATGGTGTCCCCATGGTGTCCCCATGATATCCCTACCACACCCCAATGCCATCCCCACGCTGCCCCACACTATCCCTACCATACCCCAATGCCATCCCCACACTATCCCCACGTTACCCCACACTATCCCCACTATCCCCACACTACCCCACACTATCCCTACCATACCCCAATGCCATCCCGACACTATCCCCACTATCCCCACGTTACCCCACACTATCCCCACCATACCCCAATGCCATCCCCACACTATCCCCACGCTGCCCCACACTATCCCTACCATACCCCAATGCCATCCCCACACTATCCCCACTATCCCCACGCTGCCCCACACTATCCCTACCATACCCCAATGCCATCCCCACACTCTCCCCACTATCCCCACGCTGCCCCACACTATCCGTACCATACCCCAATGCCATCCCCACACTATCCCCACGCTGCCCCACACTATCCCTACCATACCCAATGCCACCCCCACACTATCCCCATCACCCCCTCTTCCCCCCCTTGCAGGCACTTCCCGCACCCCTACTACAGCCTCCGCCTGTCCCTGCCGGGCACCAACGCCTCTGCTCGGCTTCTGCTGCTGGACACGGTCCTGCTGTGCGGTGGGGGCAGCGATAGCGACGACGGCTATCGCGATAGCGACGACAGCTATCGCGATATCGACGGCTATCGCGATAGAGACGACGGCTATCGCGATAGCGACGATAACTATCGCGATAGAGACGACAGCTATCGCGATATCGACGATAACTATCGCGATAGAGACGGCTATCGCGATAGAGACGACAGCTATCGCGATAGAGACGGCTCCGCTGCGCCCCGGGAGCGGGCGGGGGCAGAGGCGCAGCTCGAGTGGCTCCGGCGCCGCCTGGTGGCGGCGGAGCGGGATCGCTTCGTGCTGGTGGCCGGGCACTACCCGCTCTGGTCGGCGGGGGAGCACGGTCCTAGCGCCTGCCTCCGCCGCCTCGTCCGCCCGCTCCTGCGGAGGCACCGAGTGAGCGCCTACATCTGCGGGCACGACCACAACGTGCAGGTGGGGGACGCATAGGGACCCATAGGTACCCCATAGGTACGGGGGGGGACCCATAGGTACACGGGGGGACCCATAGATACACGTGGGGGACCCATAGATACACGTGGGGGACCCATAGATACCCCATAGGTAGACGTGGGGGACCCATAGGTACATGTGGGGGACCCATAGGGACACGGGGGGACCCATAGGTACATGTGGGGGACACATAGGTACACGGGGGGACCCATAGATACACGTGGGGGACCCATAGGTACCACATAGGTACACGGGGGGGACCCATAGGTACACGGGAGGGACCCATAGATACATGTGGGGGCCCTATAGGTACCACATAGGTACACGTGGGGGACCCATAGATACCCTATATATACCCACGTGTACCCCATAGACACACATGTGTGCCCCATAGATACCCTATATATACCCACGTGTACCCCATAGACACACAGGGGTGCCCCATAGATACCCTATATATACCCACGTGTACCCCATAGACACACATGTGTGCCCCATAGATACCCTATATATACCCACGTGTACCCCATAGACACACATGCGGGCCCCATAGATACCCTATATATACCCACGTGTACCCCATAGACACACATGGATGCCCCATAGATACCCTATATATACCCACGTGTACCCCATAGACACACACGTGTGCCCCATAGATACCCTATATATACCCACGTGTACCCCATAAACACACACGTGTGCCCCATAGATACCCTATATATACCCACATGTACCCCATAGACACACATGGATGCCCCATAGATACCCTATATATACCCACGTGTACCCCATAGACACACACGTGTGCCCCATAGACACCCTATATATACCCACATGTACCCCATAGACACACATGTGTGCCCCATAGATACCCTATATATACCCACGTGTACCCCATAGACACACATGGATGCCCCATAGATACCCTATATATACCCATGTGTACCCCATAGACACACACGTGTGCCCTATAGACACTCTATATATACCCACGTGTACCCCATAGACACACACGTGTGCCCCATAGATACCCTATATATACCCACATGTACCCCATAGACACACATGCGGGCCCCATAGATACCCTATATATACCCACGTGTACCCCATAGACACACATGGATGCCCCATAGATACCCTATATATACCCACGTGTGCCCCATAAACACACACGTGTGCCCCATAGATACCCTATATATACCCACGTGTGCCCCATAAACACACACGTGTGCCCCATAGATACCCTATATATACCCACATGTACCCCATAGACACACATGGATGCCCCATAGATACCCTATATATACCCACATGTACCCCATAGACACACACGTGTGCCCCATAGATACCCTATATATACCCACGTGTGCCCCATAGATACCCTGTATATACCCACATGTACCCCATAGACACACATGCGGGCCCCATAGATACCCTATATATACCCTATATATACCCACGTGTGTCTATGTACCCCATAGACACACACGTGTGCCTCATAGATACCCTATATATACCCACGTGTACCCCATAGACACACAGGGGTGCCCCATAGATACCCTATATATACCCACATGTACCCCATAGACACACAGGGGTGCCCCATAGATACCCTATATATACCCACGTGTACCCCATAAACACACACGTGTGCCCCATAGATACCCTATATATACCCACATGTACCCCATAGACACACATGGATGCCCCATAGATACCCTATATATACCCACATGTACCCCATAAACACACACGTGTGCCCCATAGATACCCTATATATACCCATGTGTACCCCATAAACACACACGTGTGCCCCATAGATACCCTATATATACCCATGTATACCCCATAGACATACGTGGATGCCCCATAAATACCCTATATATACCCACGTGTACCCCATAGACACACATGGGTGCACAATAGATACCCTATATATACCCACGTGTGCCCCATAAACACACATGTGTGCCCCATAGATACCCTATATATACCCATGTGTACCCCATAGACACACACGTGTGTACCCCATAGACACACACGTGTGCCCCATAGATACCCTATATATACCCACGTGTACCCCATAGACACACACGTGTGCCCCATAGATACCCTATATATACCCACGTGTACCCCATAAACACACACGTGTGCCCCATAGATACCCTATATATACCCACGTGTACCCCATAGACACACACGTGTGCCCCATAGATACCCTATATATACCCACATGTACCCCATAGACACACATGGGTGCCCCATAAATACCCTATATATACCCACGTGTACCCCATAGACACACATGTGTGCCCCATAGATACCCTATATATACCCACGTGTACCCCATAAACACACACGTGTGCCCCATAGATACCCTATATATACCCACATGTACCCCATAGACACACATGGGTGCCCCATAAATACCCTATATATACCCACATGTACCCCATAGACACACATGGGTGCCCCATAAATACCCTATATATACCCACATGTACCCCATATACACACATGGATGCCCCATAGATACCCTATATATACCCACATGTACCCCACAGACACCCCATACATCCCCCAATACCCCCCTGACACAGACCCCCCTTGACCACCCCATGGCGGGGGGGGGGGGGGGGATATCAAACTGCCCCTATTGAGACTCCAACACCCCCAACCCCCCAAAATGGGGGGTGGGGGGTGGGGGGGGGGTCCCCATTTTTTCCTGACCCCTCCCCCTCTCTTTTCTCTCCCCACAGTTCCTATGGGAGGGGGGGGTGGGCTACGTGGTGAGCGGCGCCGGGAACTTCATGGAGGGCTCTCGACGGCACGAGGGGGCCCTGCCCCCCGGTTCCCTGCGTTTCTTCTATGGGGCCCCCGCGTCCCCCGGCGCCTTCGCCCACATCCGCCTGGAGCCCCACGCCGCCACCGTCACCTTCCTGGAGGCCACCGGGCGCCTCCTGCACCGAGAGGTGCTGCCGCCGCGGCACCGCTGAGAGCCACGGCCCCACAGAGCCCATTGGGGAGCACCATTGGGGAACCACCATTGAGAGCCCATTGGGGAACCTCCATTGAGAGCCCATTGGGGAACCTCCATTGAGAGCCCATTGGGGAACCTCCATTGAGAGCCCATTGGGGAACCTCCATTGAGACCCCCCTTGGGGAACCCATTGAGACCCCATTGGGGAACCTCCATTGAGACCCCGTTGAGACCCCATTGGGGAGCCCCATTGGGGAACACCATTGAGAGCCCGTTGGGGAGCCCCATTGAGAGCCCATTGGGGAACCTCCATTGAGACCCCATTGGGGAGCCCCATTGAGACCCCATTGGGGAGCCCCATTGAGACCCCATTGGGGAACCCATTGGGGAACACCATTGAGACCCCATTGGGGAACCTCCATTGAGACCCCATTGAGGAACATCCATTGAGACCCCATTGGGGAACCCCATTGAGACCCCATTGAGGAACCTCCATTGAGACCCCATTGAGGAACATCCATTGAGACCCCGTTGGGGACCCCATTGGGGAGCCCATTGGGGAACCTCCATTGAGACCCCATTGGGGAACCCATTGAGACCCCGTTGAGGAACCTCCATTGAGACCCCATTGGGGAACCCATTGAGACCCCATTGGGGAACCCATTGAGACCCCATTGAGGAACCTCCATTGAGACCCCATTGGGGAACCCATTGAGACCCCATTGGGGAACCTCCATTGAGACCCCGTTGGGGAACCTCCATTGAGAACCCATTGAGGAACATCCATTGGGGAACCCATTGAGACCCCATTGGGGAACCGGTTGAGACCCCATTGAGACCACATTGGGGAGCCCCGTTGGGGAACCTCCATTGAGACCCCATTGGGGAGCCCCATTGAGACCCCATTGGGGAGCCCCATTGAGACCCCACTGGGGAACCCATTGGGGAACACCATTGAGACCCCATTGAGGAACCTCCATTGAGACCCCATTGAGGAACATCCATTGAGACCCCATTGGGGAGCCCCATTGAGACCCCATTGAGGAACCTCCATTGAGACCCCATTGAGGAACATCCATTGAGACCCCATTGGGGACCCCATTGGGGAGCCCATTGGGGAACCTCCATTGAGACCCCATTGGGGAACCCCATTGAGACCCCAGTGAGGAACCTCCATTGAGACCCCATTGGGGAACCCATTGAGACCCCGTTGAGGAACCTCCATTGAGACCCCACTGGGGAGCCCCATTGAGACCCCATTGAGGAACCTCCATTGAGACCCCATTGGGGAACCGGTTGAGACCCCGTTGGGGAACCCTATTGAGACCCCATTGGGGAACCCTATTGAGACCCCATTGGGGAACCTCATTGGGGTACCCCATTGGTACCCCCCTTGATACCCCCATTGAGCCCCATTGGGGAACCCCATTGAGCCCCATTGATACCCCCCATTGTACCCCCATTGAGCCCCCATTGGGGTACCCCATTGATGACCCCATTGATACCCCCATTGAGCCCCCATTGGGGTACCCCATTGATGACCCCATTGATACCCCCATTGAGCCCCCATTGGTGCCCCCCATTGACCCCCCCCATAATGAACCCTTGTGAGTCCCCCACTCCAGCAGGGGGCAGGCCCCCCGTGACCTTTGACCTAGGGGACATGGTTGGGGGGGACACCCCTCCCCCCGTGACCTCAGTTGACCTCAGGGACCCCTCCCCCAATAAAAGCCTTTGATCGAAGCCGCATTACCCCAAAATCGACGTTTTTCACCCCAAAACTGCCGGAGGGAGGGCGGGGCCTCTGCTGATTGGCTGAGGGCCGCGCCTCTATCGGCCAATAGGAGTAGAGCGCGCGGGCGGAAGTGCCACACCGGAAGGGGAGGGACCGAGGCACTTCCGGGTTGGACGGCGGCGGCGGGCGGTGAGAGCGGAACCGGGGGGTCCTGACCCCCTTCTATGGGGCCTGAACCCCTTCTATGGGGCCTGACCCCCTTCTATGGGGCACTGACCCCCTTCTATGGGGCACTGACCCCCTTCTATGGGGCCTGACCCCCTTCTATGGGGCACTGACCCCCTTCTATGAGGCACTGAACCCTTTCTGTGGGGCACTGACCCCCTTCTTTGGGGCCTGAATCCCTTCTATGGGGCCTGACCCCCTTCTATGGGGCACTGAACCCCCTCTATGGGGCCTGAACCTCCTCTATGGGGCCTGACCCCCTTCTATGGGGCACTGAACACCTTCTATGGGGCCTGAACTCCCTTCTATGGGGCACTGACCCCCTTCTATGGGCACTGAACCCCTTCTATGGGGCACTGAACCCTTCTATGGGGCCTGAACCCCCTTCTATGGGGCCCTGAACTCCTTCTATGGGGCACTGAGCCCCCCTATGGGGCCTGAACCCCCTTCTATCGGGCCTGACCCCCTTCTATGGGGCACTGAACCCCTTCTATGGGGCACTGAACCCCTTCTATGGGGCCTGACCCCCCCTATGGGGCCTGACCCCCTTCTATGGGGCACTGAACCCTCTCTATGGGACCTGACCCCCTTCTATGGGGCACTGACCCCCTTCTATGGGGCCCTAGACCCCCCCTATGGGGCCCTGAACGCCCCCCATGGGTCCCTAACCCCCCCCCCCATGGGGCCCTAACCCCCCCCTATAGGGCCCTAAACCCCCCCCATGGAGCCCTAAACCACCCCCAGCGGGTCAGAATCCCCTCTATAGGGAGGGGGTGGTGGTGATGGGGGCAGGGAGGATTGCATCCATCCCCCCCCCCCCCCCCTTTCCATTCACCGCCTCCCTCCCCTGCCCCATAGGCTATGGGGCGGCGCAAGTCCAAGCGGAAGCCCCCCCCCAAGAAGAAGGTGACGGGGACGCTGGAGACTCAGTTCACGTGTCCCTTCTGCAACCACGAGAAGTCCTGCGACGTCAAGATGTGAGTGAAAAGGGGGGTAAAAAAGGGGGGGACCCCCACACACAATGTGGGGTTTGGAAAAGGGGGGGTCACCCCTCATTTGTGCCCTACAACCAACACAACCCCCCCCCCAACACACCAGGGACCGTGCCCGAAACACGGGGGTCATCTCCTGCACCGTCTGCCTGGAGGAGTTCCAGACGCCCATCACCTGTATCCTTACTGGGGGGACCCCATTGTGTCACTGGGGGGACCCCATTGTGTCACTGGGGGGACCCTATTGTGGTACTGGGAGGACCCCACTGTGGTACTGGGGGGACCCCACTGTGGTACTGGGAGGACCCCACTGTGTCACTGGGAGGAGCCCATTGTGGTACTGGGAAGACCCCATTGTGGTACTGGGAGGACCCCATTGTGGTACTGGGGGGACCCCATTGTGGTACTGGGAGCGCCCCATTGTGGTACTGGGAGGACCCCACTGTGGTACTGGGGGGACCCCATTGTGGTACTGGGAGGACCCCATTGTGGTAGTGGGGGGACCCCACTGTAGTACTGGGGGGACCCCATTGTGGTACTGGGAGGACCCCATTGTGTCACTGGGGGGACCCTATTGTGGTACTGGGAGAACCCCATTGTGGTACTGGGGGGACCCCACTGTGTCACTGGGAGGACCCCATTGTGGTACTGGGGGGACCCCCTCAACATACTGGGAGCAGCTCCCCTGTGTCACTGGGGGGACCCCGTTGTGGTACTGGGGGGACCCCACTGTGGTACTGGGAGGACCCCATTGTGTCACTGGGGGGACCCTATTGTGGTACTGGGAGGACCCCACTGTGTCACTGGGAGGAGCCCATTGTGGTACTGGGGGGACCCCACTGTGGTACTGGGAGGACCCCACTGTAGTACTGGGAGGACCCCATTGTGTCACTGGGAGGAGCCCATTGTGGTACTGGGGGGACCCCGTTGTGATACTGGGGGGACCCCGTTGTGGTACTGGGGGGACCCCACTGTGTCACTGGGAGGAGCCCATTGTGGTACTGGGGGGACCCCGTTGTGGTACTGGGGGGACCCCACTGTGGTACTGGGAGGACCCCGTTGTGATACTGGGGGGACCCCGTTGTGGTACTGGGGGGACCCCATTGTGGTACTGGGGGGACCCCGTTGTGTCACTGGGAGGACCCCATTGTGGTACTGGGGGGACCCCATTGTGATACTGGGGGTCCCCATTGTGGTACTGGGGGGACCCCATTGTGGTACTGGGAGGACCCCGTTGTGGTACTGGGGGGACCCCGTTGTGGTACTGGGGGGACCCCGTTGTGGTACTGGGAGGACCCCATTGTGGTACTGGGAGGAGCCCATTTTGGTACTGGGAGCAGCCCCCTGTGTTACTGGGAGAACCCCCCTACCATACTGGGAGCACTTCCCCTGCCATACCGGGAGCATCCCCCCCACGTTACATTACTGGGAGCACCCCTCCACCATACTGGGAACCCCCCCGCCCTACTGGGATCACCCCCCCACCATACTGGGAAGCCCCCCACCATACTGGGACCACCCCCCACCATACTGGGACCCCCCTCCCCACCATACTGGGACCCCTCCCCCGCCGTACCGGGACCCCCCCCCGCCATACTGGGACCACCCCCCCCGCCATACTGGGATCACCCCCCCACCATACTGGACCCCCCCCCCCCACCATACTGGGACCCCCCTCCCCACCATACTGGGACCCCCCCCCACCATACTGGGACTCCCCCCCTCACCATACTGGGACCGCCCCCCCCACCATACTGGGACCCCCCCCGCCATACCGGGACCCCCCCCCACCATACTGGGACTCCCCCCCTCGCCATACTGGTACCGCCCCCCATACTGGGGCCTGTCCCCCCCCCATTTCCCCATTAGACCCCTTAACTCCCCCCCCCGCATGGAGACCTCTCGGAGCCCGTGGACGTCTACAGCGACTGGATCGATGCTTGTGAAGCTGCCAACCAATAGCAAGGGGGGGGCCCCAGTTCCCCCCCCCCCCGTGCCCCCCAAGATACTGGGATGGGGGTCAAGGACATTGGGGGGGGTCCAATTCTGCTCCCTTATTGTGGGGGGGACGCATTCCGGTTTATAACTTTGGGTCCCCTATGGTGTCACCCCATTGTGTGCCCCCCCCCCCCAAACCCACAGGGATGGGACCCCCACTTGGGGGGGGGGGGGACAATGAATAAATGCCCTGGTGGGGCTGGGCTGGGGCTGAGTGTCCTTGGCATAAGGTGGAGCCCCATAGGGATATGGGGAGCCCCATAGGGATGTGGGGGGGGACACATGGGGGGACCCCCATCCAATTGCTCTCTCCAGCCCCCCAGCACCCCCGTTTCTCCAGGCTTAGTTTGCATGTGGCTTTTATTGTGTCTCAGTGGCTTCATTGTTGGGGGGGGGGGTGTCTTGTGCTTGCCCCCCCCCCCTGCCCCCCAAAAGGGCCCTTGTGTGTGTGTGGATGTGTCCCCCAAGGGGCTGTGTCCCCCTCTAGGTCTGTGTTCCCTCTAAGGTCCCTGTGTACCCCACAGGTCCATGTGTGTGCCCCCCATGTTCATGTGCCCCCCAAGTCCCTGTGCCCCCCATATCCCTGTATCCCCCACCTCCATGTGCATCCCAAGGGGGTTCACATCCCCCCATCCCCATTTATCTCCTCAGGCCCCTTGTGCCCCCCATCTCCATGTACATCCCCATGTCCCTGTCCCCCCCCATATCCCTGTATCCCCCACACCCATGTGCATCCCAAGGGGCTCCCCCCATCCCCATGTATCCCCAAGTCCCTGTGTCCCCATCTCCATGTGCATCCCCTGTCCTCCCCATGTCCCTGTGCCCCCATATCCCTGTGTCCCCATCCCCATGTGTGTCCCTATGTCCTCCCCATATCCCTGTATCCCCCACCCCCATATGCATCCCAAGGGGGTGCACGTCCCCCCATCCCCATTTGTCTCCTCAGGCCCCTTGTGCCCCCCATCTCCATGTGCATCCCTATGTCCTCCCCATGTCCATGTGCCCCCCCATATCCCTGTATCCCCCATCTCCATGTGTGTCCCTATGTCCCCCCCATATCCCTGTATCCCCCATCCCCATGTGCATCCCAAGGGGCCTCACGTCCCCCCATCCCCATTTATCTCCTCAGGCCCCTCGTGCCCCCCATCTCCATGTGCATCCCTATGTCCTCCCCATGTCCCTGTCACCCCCCATATCCCTGTATCCCCCATCTCCATGTGTGTCCCTATGTCCCCCCATATCCCTGTATCCCCTACCCCCATGTGCATCCCAAGGGGCTTCATGTCCCCCCATCCCTATTTGTCTCCTCAGGCCCCTTGTGCCCCCCATCTCCATGTGCATCCCTATGTCCCCCCCATATCCCTGTCCCCCCCATATCCCTGTCCCCCCCATATCCCATATCCCATGTTCACATCCCCCATCCCCATTTATCTCCTCAGGCCTCTCGTGCCCCCCATCTCCATGTGCATCCCTATGTCCCCCCCATATCCCTGTATCCCCCATCCCCATGTGCATCCCATATCCCACATCCCCCATCCCCATTTATCCCATGTGCCCCCCCATATCCCCCATCCCCATGTGCATCCCAAGGGTCCCCCCCCATCCCTGTATCCCTCATCCCCATGTGCATCCCATCTCCATGTGCCCTATGTCCTCCCCATCCCCATTTATCTCCCCAGGCCCCTTGTATCCCCCATCTCCATGTGCATCCCTATGTCCTCCCCATGTCCATGTGCCCCCCCATATCCCTGTATCACCCATCCCCATGTGTGTCCCTATGTCCCCCCCATATCCCTGTATCCCCCATCCCCATGTGCATCCCAAGGGGCCTCACGTCCCCCCATCCCCATTTATCTCCTCAGGCCTCTCGTGCCCCCCATCTCCATGTGCACCCCTCAACCTCTGTGTCTGTGTTTGTCCCCCCCCCCCCCCCCACCTCCCCCCCCCCCACCATGCCCTATGCATCAGGGGTGATGATTGGGCCCGTCGAGGCCGTCGAGGAGGCCGGCGCAGTACTTGGGGTCGCAGACCTGGCGGGGCAGGCCGTAGACGGTCATGCCCCGTTGCGAGGCTCCCTTGTTGCTGCCCATCTGCAGGCCGATGGTGAGCGCGTCGCAACGCTCCATGCCCAACGCCGGCGCCGCCAGGATCTGCCGCTTCGTGCCCGGCGCCGTCATCCCCGCCTGCGGCACCGACACCATGAAGCCAAGGGATAAGGGGAAGGGGGGGTCCCCATGGAGGGTTGTACGTTGAGGGGGGAGGGTGGGGGCAAGGGTGGGTATCGATAGGGGAAGGTTGGGATCAAAGTTGGGTGTCATTGGGGTCGAAGTTGGGTGTCGTTGGCAAGGTTGGGTGTCGTTGCGGTCAACGTTGGGTGTCGTTGGGGGCAGCGTTGGGTGTCGTTGGGGGCAACGTTGGGGTCAAGGTTGGGTGTCATTGGGGTCAAAGTTGGGTGTCGTTGGGGGCAACGTTGGGTGTCGTTGGGATCAACGTTGGGTGTCGTTGGGGGCAAGGTTGGGGCAAGGTTGGGTGTCATTGGGGTCAAAGTTGGGTGTTGTTGGGGTCAAAGTTGGGTGTCGTTGGGGGCAAGGTTGGGATCAAAGTTGGGTGTCGGGGTCAAGGTTGGGTGTCGTTGGGGGCAAGGTTGGGTGTCGTTGGGGGCAAGGTTGGGTGTCGTTAGGGGAAGGTTGGGATCAAAGTTGGGTGTCGTTGGGGGCAAAGTTGGGTGTCGTTGGGGTCAACATTGGGTGTCGTTGGGGGCAAGGGTGGGTGTCGTTAGGGTCAAATTTGGGTGTCGTTAGGGGAAGGTTGGGATCAAAGTTGGGTGTCATTGGGGTCAACGTTGGGTGTCATTGGGGGCAAGGTTGGGAGTCGTTAGGGGAAGGTTGGGATCAAAGTTGGGTGTCGTTGGGGTCAAAGTTGGGTGTCGTTAGGGTCAAGGTTGCAGTCAAGGTTGGGTGTCGTTGGGGTCAAGGTTGGGTGTCGCGGTCAAAGTTGGGTGTCGTTGGGGGCAAGGTTGGGGGCAAGGGTGGGTGTCGTTGGGGGAAGGTTGGGATCAAAGTTGGTAGTCATTGGGGTCAAAGTTGGGTGTCGTTAGGGTCAAGGTTGCGGTCAAGGTTGGGTGTCATTGGGGTCGAGGTTGCGGTCAAGGTTGGGTGTCGTTGGGGTCAAGGTTGGGTGTCGTTGGGGTCAAGGTTGGGTGTCATTGGGGTCAAGGTTGCGGTCAAGGTTGGGTGTCATTAGGGTCAAGGTTGCGGTCAAGGTTGGGTGTCATTGGGGTCAAGGTTGCGGTCAAGGTTGGGTGTCGGGGTCAAGGTTGGCTATCGGGGTCAAGGTTGGGTGTCATTGGGGTCAAGGTTGCGGTCAAGGTTGGGTGTCGTTGGGGTCAAGGTTGCGGTCAAGGTTGGGTGTCATTGGGGTCAAGGTTGCGGTCAAGGTTGGGTGTCATTGGGGTCAAGGTTGGGTATCGGGGTCAAGGTTGGGTGTCATTGGGGTCAAGGTTGCGGTCAAGGTTGGGTGTCGTTGGGGTCAAGGTTGGGTGTCATTGGGGTCAAGGTTGCGGTCAAGGTTGGGTGTTGGGGGCAAGGTTGGGTGTCGGGGTCAAGGTTGGGTGCCGTTGGGGGCAAGGTTGGCATCCAGGTTGGGTGTCGTTCGGGGCAAGGTTGGGGTCATGGGTGTTGTTGGGGGCAAGGTTGCAGTCAAGGTTGCGTGTCGTTGGGGGCAAGGTTGGGTGTCGTTGGGGGCAAAGTTGGGTGTCGGGGTCAAGGTTGGGTGTCGTTGGGGGCAAGGTTGGGTGTCGGGGGCAAGGTTGGGTGTCATTGGGGGCAAGGTTGGGTCATGGTTGAGTCCCCTTGGAGTCAAAGTTGGGGGCAAGGTTGGGTGTTGTTGGGGTCAAGGTTGGGTGTTCTTGGGGGCAAGGTTAGGGTCAAAGTTGGGTCCCGTTGGGGTCAAGGTTGGGTCTCGTTGGAGTCCTAATTGGGTCCCATTGGGATCAAGATTGGGTCCCGTTGGGGTCAAGGTAGGGTCTCATTGGGGTCATGGTTGGATGTCACTGGGGTCAAGGTTGGGTCTCATTGGGGTCAAAGTTGGGTCCCATTGGGGTCATGGTTGGGTCTCATTGAGGTCAATGTGGGGTCTCATTGGGGTCAAGGTTGGATGTCACTGGGGTCAAGGTTGGGTCTTGTTGGAGTCAAGGTTTGGTCCATTGGGATCAAGGTTGGGTCCTATTGGGGTCAGGATTGGGTCCCATTGGGGTCATAATTGAGTTCCGTTGGGGTCAAGGTTGTGTCTCAGGGGGGTCAAGGTTGGGTCTCATTGGGGTCAAGGTTGGGTCCCATTGAGGTCAATGTAGGGTCTCATTGGGGTCAAGGTTGGATGTCATTGAGGTCAAGATTGGGTGTTGTTGAGGTCAACGTTGGGTCTCGTTGGGGTCAAGGTTGGTGTTATGATTGGGTCCCCTTGGGGTCAAGGTTGGGTCTCATTGGGGTCAAGGTTGGGTCTCATTGGGGTCAAGGTTGGGTCTCATTGGGGTCAAGGTTGGGTCACATTGAGGTCAAGGTTGGGTCCCATTGAGGTCAAGACTGGGTCCCATTGGGGTCAAGGTTGGGTCCCATTGAGGTCAAGATTGGGTCCCGTTGGGGTCAAGGTTGGGTCCCATTGAGGTCAAGACTGGGTCCCATTGAGGTCAAGGTTGGGTCCCATTGAGGTCAAGACTGGGTCCCATTGAGGTCAAGGTTGGGTCCCATTGAGGTCAAGGTTGGGTCCCATTGAGGTCAAGGTTGGGTCCCATTGAGGTCAAGGTTGGGTCACGTTGGGGTCAAGGTTGGGTCCCATTGGGGTCAAGGTTGGGTCCCATTGAGGTCAAGGTTGGGTCCCATTGAGGTCAAGGTTGGGTCCCATTGAGGTCAAGGTTGGGTCACGTTGGGGTCAAGGTTGGGTCCCATTGGGGTCAAGGTTGGGTCCCATTGAGGTCAAGGTTGGGTCCCATTGAGGTCAAGGTTGGGTCCCATTGAGGTCAAGGTTGGGTCCCATTGAGGTCAAGGTTGGGTCCCATTGAAGTCCAGCTTGGCTCCCGTTGTGATCACGGTTGGGTCCCATTGAAGTTCCCCCACCCCACAGCCCCCCACCCCACACTGGGACCACCCCTCCAAGCAGCCCCACAGCTCCCTACCTGGCTGGCCCCCTTGTTGGTGCCCATCTGGAGGCTGATGGTGGCCTGGTCCAGGGGCTGCTCCGTGCCCAGTTTGGGGTCATAGAGGTGGCGCCGGGTCCCATAGGCCGTCATGCCCTGCTGGCTGGCGAACTTGTTGGTGCCCATCTAGGGGGTGTGGGGTGGGGTGGGGGGGACGGACACACACAATGTGGGGCAGGGGAGGACAATGGGGACCTCGAGCTGGATGGGAGGTGCCTGTGGGCGCTCTCACCCCTTGTGTGGGGTGGGAGGCGGTGTCCCCATCGGGTCCTTGTGTCCTCCCCATGCTTCAGGCTCCTCTGGCCCTGTATCCCTCCGGGACCCCCATATCCCTGGGTCTGCCCCTGTGCCCAGGTGGGCCCCTGTGTCCCCACATATCCCATATCCCTGCCCCCCATCCTGCATCCCTGCCCTCCATCCTGCATCCCTGCCCCACATCCCGCATCCCTGTGCCCCCCCATCCCCGCATCCCTGCCCCCCATCCTGCATCCCTGCCCCCCATCCTGCATCCCTGCCCCCCATCCTGCATCCCTGCCCCCCATCCCGCATCCCTGCCCCCCATTCCTGCATCCCTGCCCCCCATCCTGCATCCCTGCCCCCCCCCATCCTGCATCCCTGCCCCCCATCCCGCATCCCTGCCCCCCATTCCTGCATCCCTGCCCCCCATTCCTGCATCCCTGCCCTCCATCCTGCATCCCTGCCCCGCATCCCTGCCCCCATCCCGCATCCCTGCCCCCCATCCCACATCCCTGCTCCCCATCCCTGCCCCCCATCCCCACATCCCTGCCCCCCGCCCCCCATCCCCACCCCACATCCCTGGTACCTGCAGCCTGATGATGCTCTGCCCCTCAACCCTGCCCCCCATCCCTGCCCCCATCCCTGCCCCACATCCCCGCCCCACATCCCTGGTACCTGCAGCCCGATGATGCTCTGCCCCTCATCCCTGCCCCCCATCCCTGCCACCCATCCCCGGTACCTGCAGCCTGATGATGCCCGCCGGTACCTGCAGCCCGATGATGCTCTGCCCCTCATCCCTGCCCCCATCCCTGCCCCACATCCCCGCCCCACATCCCCGGTACCTGCAGCCCGATGATGCTCTGCCCCTCATCCCTACCCCCCATCCCTGCCCCACATCCCTGCCCCACATCCCTGGTACCTGCAGCCCGATGATGCTCTGCCCCTCATCCCTACCCCCCATCCCTGCCCCACATCCCCGCCCCACATCCCTGGTACCTGCAGCCCGATGATGCTCTGCCCCTCGCGCAGCTTCTCCGGCTGGAAGCGCCGCTGCTGCTTCTCGGCGTATTTCACCCCCAGCCCCACATTGTTCCCCAGGGTCTTGGCCTGGCCGAGAGACCCCACATTGCCCCCCATGAGCCCCACATCCCCCCCCATCGACCCCTCCCATGCATCCCCATCACCCAGGTGAGGGCAAGTGGGGACCAACTGGGATCCCCCCCCGCATTGTCCCTGGGGTCCCAGGGATGGGATTGTGATGTCATAGGGATGGGATTGTGACGTCACAGGGATGTGATGGGGACGTCATAGGGATGGGATTGTGATGTCACAGGGATGGGATTGTGACGTCATAGGGATGGGATTGTGACGTCATAGGGATGGGATTGTGACGTCATAGGGATGGGATTGTGACGTCACAGGGATGGGATTGTGACGTCACAGGGATGGGATTGTGATGTCACAGGGATGTGATGGGGACGTCATAGGGATGGGATTGTGATGTCACAGGGATGGGATTGTGATGTCACAGGGATGGGATTGTGACGTCATAGGGATGGGATTGTGATGTCACGAATGTGATGGGGATGTCACAGGGATGTGATTGTGATGTCACAGGGATGGGATGGGGACATCACAGGGATGGGATTGTGATGTCACAGGGATGGGATTGTGATGTCACAGGGATGGGATTGTGACGTCATAGGGATGGGATTGTGATGTCACAGGGGTGTGATGGGGACGTCATAGGGATGTGATTGTGATGTCACAGGGATGTGATTGTGATGTCACAGGGATGGGATTGTGATGTCACAGGGATGGGATGGGGACGTCATAGGGATGTGATTGTGATGTCACAGGGATGGGATTGTGACGTCACAGGGATGGGATGGGGACGTCACAGGGATGGGATTGTGATGTCACAGGGATGGGATTGTGACATCACAGGGATGGGATTGTGACGTCACAGGGATGGGATGGGGATGTGGGGCTCACCTGGCTGGCCAGGGCGATGAGGGTGGACTGCACCTGCGTGTGATTGGTGTTCTCAAAGAGGTCGTTGGCCTCGAAGATGTCGTGGGGCTTCACCCCATAGCGCGTGATGGCCCTCAGGAAGTTCCCGATATTCTCCAGCTGCACATGGGGGGCAGAGAGAGGCCGTGGGACCCCTGCCCCCCGGAACCCCAAGTCCACCCCAAAGCCCCCAAGTGCCCCCGTAGGACCCCCAAGTGCCCCCTTAGGACCCCCAAGTGCCCCATAGGACCCCCAAGTGCCCCCATAGGACCCCCAAGTGCCCCATAGGACCCCCAAGTGCCCCCTTAGGACCCCCAAGTGCCCCTACAGGACCCCCAAGTGCCCCATAGGACCCCCATGTCCTTGCCTCACCCCCACTTTGGGGTCCCCTCCTCACCTTGTGCCAGTTCTGGACGGGTTCATTCACCTTCTGCACGGAGCCGGGTTGGAGCTTGTTGATGAGCCTGGGGGTCAGGGGGTCAAAGGTCACATTGGGTCCCATTGGAGTCAAAGTTGAGTCTCGTTGGATCATGGTTGGGTCTCACTGGGGTCAAGGTTGGGTCCATTGGGGTCAAGGTTGGGTCTCATTGGGGTCAAGGTTGGGTCTCATTGGGGTCAAGGTTGGGGCCCATTGAGGTCAAGGTTGGGTCTCATTGGGGTCAAGGTTGGGTCTCATTGGGGTCATGGTTGGGTCTCATTGGTGTCAAGGTTGGGTTAAGGTTGGGTCCATTGGGGTCAAGGTTGGGTCCCACTGAGGTCAAGATTAGGTCTCGTTGTGGTCATGGTTGGGTCCCGTTGGGGTCAAGGTTGGGTCCCGTTGGGGTCAAGGTTGGGTCCCATTGGGGTCAAGGTTGGTTCTCATTGGGGTCAAGATTGGGTCCCATTGGGGTCAAGGTTGGGTCCCCTTGGGGTCAAGGTTCGGTCCCACTGGGGTCAAGGTTGGGTCCCATTGGGGTCAAAGTTGTGTCTCGTTGGGGTCATGGTTGGGTCTCATTGGGGTCAAGATTGGGTCCCATTGGAGTCAAGATTGGTTTAAGGTTGGGTCCATTGGGGTCATGGTTCGGTCCCATTGAGGTCAAGGTTGGGTCCCATTGGGGTCAAGGTTGGGTCCCATTGAGGTCAAGATTGGGTCCCATTGGGGTCAAGGTTGGGTCCCATTGAGGTCAAGATTAGGTCTCGTTGTGGTCATGGTTGGGTCCCGTTGGGGTCAAGGTTGGGTCCCATTGAGGTCAAGATTAGGTCTTGTTGGGGTCAAGGTTGGGTCCATTGGGATCAAGGTCGGGTCCATTGAGGTCAAGGTTGGGTCCCATTGAGGTCAAGGTTGGGTCCCATTGAGGTCAAGGTTGGGTCCCATTGGGGTCAAGGTTGGGTCCCATTGGGGTCAAGGTTGGGTCCCATTGAGGTCAAGATTAGGTCTCGTTGTGGTCATGGTTGGGTCCCGTTGGGGTCAAGGTTGGGTCTCATTGAGGTCAAGATTAGGTCTTCTTGTGGTCAAGGTTGGGTCCCATTGGGATCAAGGTTGGGTCCATTGGGATCAAGGTCACCCCAGGGGTGACCCCATGCTCCAAGGAGGGGGTCAGTGGTGTGGGGGGGGGTGGGGGTCAGGGCCGTACTCGCACAGGATGACCCCGTCCTTGAGGCCCTCCATGAAGTTGTCCCCGATGCGGCGGCCGGTGGTGGCCTCGATCCAGGCGCGGAGCTCCCGCTCCCGCTGGGGGTCGTACTTCTGGGCCAGCTGGGAGAGGGGATATGGGGTATGGGGTGGGGATGTGGGGTATGGGATATGGGGTATGGGATATGGGGTATGGGATATGGGGTATGGGATATGGGGTATGGGATATGGGGTATGGGGTGTGGGGTATGGGATATGGGGTATGGGATACGGGGTATGGAGTGTGGGGTATGGGGTGTGGGGTATGGGATATGGGATGTGGCATATAGGGGATGGGGTATGGGATATGGGATGTGGGGTATGGGATGTGGGATGTGGGGTATGGGATATGAGGTGGGGTATGGGATATGGGGTATGGGGTGGGGATGTGGGATGGGGATGTGGGGTATGGGATATGGGGTATGGGATATGGGGTGGGGATGTGGGGTATGGGATGGGGATGTGGGGTATGGGATGGGGATGTGGGATGGGGTTGTGGGGTATGGGATGGGGATGTGGGGTATGGGATGGGGATGTGGGGTATGGGATGGGGATGTGGGGTATGGGATGGGGATAGGGGGTATGGGATGGGGATAGGGGGTATGGGATGGGGATGTGGGGTATGGGATGGGGTGGGGATGGGGTATGGGATGGGGATGTGGGGTATGGGATGGGGATGTGGGGTATGGGATGGGGATGGGGTATGGGATATGGAGGGATATGGGGTATGGGATGGGGATATGGGGTATGGGATGGGGATGTGGGGTATGGGACGGGGATGGGGTATGATGGGATGTATGGGGATATGGGGTATGGGATGGGGATGTGGGGTATGGGATGGGGATGTGGGGTATGGGATGGGGATGTGGGATGGGGATGTGGGGTATGGGGTGGGGATGTGGGGTATGGGATATGGGGTATGGGATGGGGATGTGGGGTATGGGATGGGGGGGGTTTGGGTTGTGATGGTATAGGTTATGGGATGGGGATATAGGGTATAGGTTGTGACGGTACAGAGTATGTAATAGGGGACATAGGGTATGGGTTATGACGGTATAGGGTATGGGATGGGGATATGGGATATGAGTTGCAACGGTATAATGTACGGAATAGGGGATATAGGATATGGGTTGTGACGGTACAGGGTATGGGATAGGGATATGGGGTATGGCATATGAGGGTATAGGGTATGGGATATGAGAATACAGAGCGTGGGATGAGGTGATAGAGGGTATAGCATATGAGGTTATAGGGTATCAGATACAGGGTATCAGGTGTGGGATGTGTGGATATAGGATATGGGATATGAGGATATAGGGCATGGAATATGAAGATATATGGGATGGGATATGGGGAAGATGGGGGTATGAGGATATAGGGCATGGGATGGGGGATATAGAGTATGGGATATGAGGGTATAGGGTATGGGATACGGGGACATTGGGTGTGGGATGTGGGGATATAGGGTATGGTATATGAGGGTATAGGGCATGGGATATGAGAATATATGGTATGGGATTGGGGGTATAGGGCATGGGATATGAAGATATAGGGTATGGGATGGGGGATATGGGGATATCGGGCATGGGATATGAGGATATAGGGTATGGGATACGGAGATATCGTGTACGGGACATGGGGATGTCGGGCACGGGATGGGGGATATGGGGGTATAGGGCATGGGGTATGAGGATATAGGGTATGGGGTACAGGGATATGGGGTGTGGGATGTGGGGATATAGGGCATGGGATGGGGGATATGGGGTTATAGGGTATGGGATGTGGGGGATGACGGTATAGGGTATGGGATAGGGGTTTATAGGGCATGGGATGTGGGATATGGGGATGCCGGGCACGGGATGGGGGATATGGGGGTACAGGGCATGGGATATGTGGATAGAGGGTATGGGGTACAGGGATATGGGGTGTGGGATGTGGGGATATGGGGTTATAGGGTATGGGATAGGGGTATATAGGGCATGGGATGTGGGATATGGGGTGTGGGATGTGGGGATATGGGGTTATAGGGTATGGGATAGGGGTATATAGGGCATGGGATGTGGGATACGGGGACATAGGGGTATGGTATAGGGGGATATAGGATATAAGTGGGATAGGGTATGGGGGTAGGGGATATGGGGATATAGGGTATGGGATGTGGGGAATAGAGACATGGGATGTGGGATATGGGGATGGGGGATGGGGGATATGGGGGGTACAGGGCATGGGATATGTGGATAGAGGGTATGGGGTACAGGGATATGGTGTGTGGGATGTGGGGATATGGGGTTATAGGGTATGGGATGTGGGGGATGACGGTATAAGGTATGGGATAGGGGTATATAGGGCATGGGATGTGGGATATGGGGGTACAGGGCATGGGATATGTGGATAGAGGGTATGGGGTACAGGGATATGGGTTGTGGGATGTGGGGATATGGGGTTATAGGGTATGGGATGTGGGGGATGACGGTATAAGGTATGGGATAGGGGTATATAGGGCATGGGATACGGGGACATGGGGTACGGTATAGGGGGATATAGGATATAAGTGGGATATGGTATGGGGGTAGGGGATATGGGGATATAGGGTATGGGATGTGGGGAATAGAGACATGGGATGTGGGATATGGGGATGCCGGGCACGGGATGGGGGATATGGGGGTACAGGGCATGGGATATGTGGATAGAGGGTATGGGGTACAGGGATATGGGGTTATAGGGCATGGGATGTGGGGGATGACGGTATAAGGTATGGGATAGGGGTATATAGGGCATGGGATACGGGGACATGGGGTACGGTATAGGGGGATATAGGATATAAGTGGGATATGGTATGGGGGTAGGGGATATGGGGATATAGGGTATGGGATGTGGGGAATAGAGACACTGGATGTGGGATATG
>NW_026916196.1:7500-17449 GCF_034315485.1 Pezoporus occidentalis
CCTCTGTGGGTCATTAGAATGCTCTTGAACATGTTTTATTTTGCTCACTTTGTTACGTTTCCTCTGTTTTCCTGTATATATATATACATATAGTATTACACTCACTTTGTTACAGTTACAGGGGAGAAATGGGTTAGGGTTAGTGTTAGGGTTAGGGTTAGGGTTAGGGTTGAGTACCTCTGTGGGTCATTAGAATGCTCTTGAACATGCTTTATTTTGCTCACTTTGTTACATTTACTGTGTTTTCCTATATATCTATATATATAGTGTTGCACTCACTTTGTTACAGTTACAGGGGAGAAATGGGTTAGGGTTAGGGTTAGGGTTAGGGTTAGGGTTGGGGTTGAGAACCTCTGTGGGTCATTAGAATGCTCTTGAACATACTTTATTTTGCTCACTTTGTTACGTTTACTGTGTTTTCCTATATATCTAGATATATAGTATTACACTCGCTTTGTTACAGTTAGAGGGGAGAAATGGGGTAGGGTTAGGTTTACGGTTAGGGTTAGGGTTAGGGTTAGGGTTAGGGTTAGGGTTGAGAACCTCTGTGGGTCATTAGAATCCTCTTGAACATGCTTTATTTTGATCACTTTGTTACGTTTCCTCTGTTTTCCTGTATATATATATACATATAGTATTACACTCACTTTGTTACAGTTACAGGGGAGAAATGGGTTAGGGTTAGGGTTAGGTTTAGGGTTAGGGTTAGGGTTAGGGTTAGGGTTAGGGTTGAGAACCTCTGTGGGTCATTAGAATGCTCTTGAACATGTTTTATTTTGCTCACTTTGTTACGTTTCCTCTGTTTTCCTGTATATATATATACATATAGTATTACACTCACTTTGTTACAGTTACAGGGGAGAAATGGGTTAGGGTTAGTGTTAGGGTTAGGGTTAGGGTTAGGGTTGAGTACCTCTGTGGGTCATTAGAATGCTCTTGAACATGCTTTATTTTGCTCACTTTGTTACATTTACTGTGTTTTCCTATATATCTATATATATAGTGTTGCACTCACTTTGTTACAGTTACAGGGGAGAAATGGGTTAGGGTTAGGGTTAGGGTTAGGGTTAGGGTTGGGGTTGAGAACCTCTGTGGGTCATTAGAATGCTCTTGAACATACTTTATTTTGCTCACTTTGTTACGTTTACTGTGTTTTCCTATATATCTAGATATATAGTATTACACTCGCTTTGTTACAGTTAGAGGGGAGAAATGGGGTAGGGTTAGGTTTAGGGTTAGGGTTAGGGTTAGGGTTAGGGTTAGGGTTAGGGTTAGGGTTAGGGTTGAGAACCTCTGTGGGTCATTAGAATCCTCTTGAACATGCTTTATTTTGATCACTTTGTTACGTTTCCTCTGTTTTCCTGTATATATATATACATATAGTATTACACTCACTTTGTTACAGTTACAGGGGAGAAATGGGTTAGGGTTAGGGTTAGGGTTAGGGTTAGGGTTAGGGTTAGGGTTAGGGTTAGGGTTAGGGTTGAGAACCTCTGTGGGTCATTAGAATGCTCTTGAACATGCTTTATTTTGCTCACTTTGTTACGTTTCCTGTGTTTTCCTGTATATATATATACATATAGTATTACACTCACTTTGTTACAGTTACAGGGGAGAAATGGGTTAGGGTTAGTGTTAGGGTTAGGGTTAGGGTTAGGGTTAGGGTTGAGAACCTCTGTGGGTCATTAGAATGCTCTTGAACATGCTTTATTTTGCTCACTTTGTTACATTTACTGTGTTTTCCTATATATCTATATATATAGTATTGCACTCACTTTGTTACAGTTACAGGGGAGAAATGGGTTAGGGTTAGGGTTAGGGTTAGGGTTAGGGTTAGGGTTGGGGTTGAGAACCTCTGTGGGTCATTAGAATGCTCTTGAACATACTTTATTTTGCTCACTTTGTTACGTTTACTGTGTTTTCCTATATATCTATATATATAGTATCACACTCACATTGTTACAGTTACAGGGGAGAAATGGGTTTCGGTTAGGGTTAGGGTTAGGGTTAGGGTTAGGGTTAGGGTTGAGAACCTCTGTGGGTCATTAGAATGCTCTTGAACATGCTTTATTTTGCTCACTTTGTTACGTTTCCTCTGTTTTCCTGTATATATATATATATATAGTATTACACTCACTTTGTTACAGTTACAGGGGAGAAATGGGTTAGGGTTAGGGTTAGGGTTAGGGTTAGGGTTAGGGAACCTCTGTGGGTCATTAGAATGCTCTTGAACATGCTTTATTTTGCTCACTTTGTTACGTTTACTGTGTTTTCCTATATATATATATATATAGTATTACACTCACTTTGTTACAGTTACAGGGGAGAAATAGGGTTAGGGTTAGGGTTAGGGTTAGGGTTAGGGTTAGGGTTAGGGTTGAGAACCTCTGTGGGTCATTAGAATGCTCTTGAACATGCTTTATTTTGCTCACTTTGTTACGTTTCCTCTGTTTTCCTGTATATATATATACATATAGTATTACACTCCCTTTTTTACAGTTACAGGGGAGAAATGGGTTAGGGTTAGGGTTAGGGTTAGGGTTAGGGTTAGGGTTAGGGTTAGGGTTGAGAACCTCTGTGGGTCATTAGAATGCTCTTGAACATGCTTTATTTTGCTCACTTTGTTACATTTACTGTGTTTTCCTATATATATATATATATAGTATTACACTCACTTTGTTACAGTTACAGGGGAGAAATGGGTTAGGGTTAGGGTTAGGGTTAGGGTTAGGGTTAGGGTTGAGAACCTCTGTGGGTCATTAGAATGCTCTTGAACATACTTTATTTTGCTCACTTTGTTACGTTTACTGTGTTTTCCTATATATCTATATATATAGTATTACACTCGCTTTGTTACAGTTAGAGGGGAGAAATGGGGTAGGGTTAGGGTTAGGGTTAGGGTTAGGGTTAGGGTTAGGGTTAGGGTTAGGGTTGAGAACCTCTGTGGGTCATTAGAATCCTCTTGAACATGCTTTATTTTGATCACTTTGTTACGTTTCCTCTGTTTTCCTGTATATATATATACATATAGTATTACACTCACTTTGTTACAGTTACAGGGGAGAAATGGGTTAGGGTTAGGGTTAGGGTTAGGGGGTTAGGGTTAGGGTTAGGGTTAGGGTTAGGGTTGAGAACCTCTGTGGGTCATTAGAATGCTCTTGAACATGTTTTATTTTGCTCACTTTGTTACGTTTCCTCTGTTTTCCTGTATATATATATACATATAGTATTACACTCACTTTGTTACAGTTACAGGGGAGAAATGGGTTAGGGTTAGTGGTAGGGTTAGGGTTAGGGTTGAGTACCTCTGTGGGTCATTAGAATGCTCTTGAACATGCTTTATTTTGCTCACTTTGTTACATTTACTGTGTTTTCCTTTATATCTATATATATAGTGTTGCACTTACTTTGTTACAGTTACAGGGGAGAAATGGGTTAGGGTTAGGGTTAGGGTTAGGGTTGGGGTTGAGAACCTCTGTGGGTCATTAGAATGCTCTTGAACATACTTTATTTTGCTCACTTTGTTACGTTTACTGTGTTTTCCTATATATCTAGATATATAGTATTACACTCGCTTTGTTACAGTTAGAGGGGAGAAATGGGGTAGGGTTAGGTTTACGGTTAGGGTTAGGGTTAGGGTTAGGGTTAGGGTTAGGGTTGAGAACCTCTGTGGGTCATTAGAATCCTCTTGAACATGCTTTATTTTGATCACTTTGTTACGTTTCCTCTGTTTTCCAGTATATATATATATACATATAGTATTACACTCACTTTGTTACAGTTACAGGGGAGAAATGGGTTAGGGTTTAGGGTTAGGTTTTTACAGGGGAGAAATGGGTTAGGGTTAGTGTTAGGGTTAGGGTTAGGGTTAGGGTTAGGGTTACCTCTGTGGGTCATTAGAATGCTCTTGAACATGCTTTATTTTGCTCACTTTGTTACATTTACTGTGTTTTCCTATATATCTATATATATAGTGTTGCACTCACTTTGTTACAGTTACAGGGGAGAAATGGGTTAGGGTTAGGGTTAGGGTTAGGGTTAGGGTTAGGGTTAGGGTTGAGAACCTCTGTGGGTCATTAGAATGCTCTTGAACATACTTTATTTTGCTCACTTTGTTACGTTTACTGTGTTTTCCTATATATATATATATATAGTATTACACTCGCTTTGTTACAGTTAGAGGGGAGAAATGGGGTTAGGGATAGGTTTAGGTTAGGGTTAGGGTTAGGGTTAGGGTTAGGGTTAGGGTTAGGGTTGAGAACCTCTGTGGGTCATTAGAATCCTCTTGAACATGCTTTATTTTGATCACTTTGTTACGTTTCCTCTGTTTTCCTGTATATATATATACATATAGTATTACACTCACTTTGTTACAGTTACAGGGGAGAAATGGGTTAGGGTTAGGGTTAGGGTTAGGGTTAGGGTTAGGGTTAGGGTTAGGGTTGAGAACCTCTGTGGGTCATTAGAATGCTCTTGAACATGCTTTATTTTGCTCACTTTGTTACATTTACTGTGTTTTCCTATATATATATATATATAGTATTGCACTCACTTTGTTACAGTTACAGGGGAGAAATGGGTTAGGGTTAGTTAGGGTTAGGGTTAGGGTTAGGGTTGAGAACCTCTGTGGGTCATTAGAATGCTCTTGAACATACTTTATTTTGCTCACTTTGTTACATTTACTGTGTTTTCCTATATATCTATATATATAGTATTACACTCACTTTGTTACAGTTACAGGGGAGAAATGGGTTAGGGTTAGGGTTAGGGTTAGGGTTAGGGTTAGGGTTGAGAACCTCTGTGGGTCATTAGAATGCTCTTGAACATGCTTTATTTTGCTCACTTTGTTACGTTTACTGTGTTTTCCTATATATATATATATATAGTATTACACTCACTTTGTTACAGTTACAGGGGAGAAATGGGTTAGGGTTAGGTTTAGGGTTAGGGTTAGGGTTAGGGTTAGGGTTAGGGTTAGGGTTGAGAACCTCTGTGGGTCATTAGAATGCTCTTGAACATGCTTTATTTTGCTCACTTTGTTACGTTTCCTCTGTTTTCCTGTATATATATATACATATAGTATTACACTCACTTTGTTACAGTTACAGGGGAGAAATGGGTTAGGGTTAGTTAGGTTAGGGTTAGGGTTAGGGTTAGGGTTAGGGTTGAGAACCTCTGTGGGTCATTAGAATGCTCTTGAACATGCTTTATTTTGCTCACTTTGTTACATTTACTGTGTTTTCCTGTATATATATATACATATAGTATTACACTCACTTTGTTACAGTTACAGGGGAGAAATGGGTTAGGGTTAGTGTTAGGGTTAGGGTTAGGGGTTAGGGTTGAGAACCTCTGTGGGTCATTAGAATGCTCTTGAACATACTTTATTTTGCTCACTTTGTTACATTTACTGTGTTTTCCTATATATCTATATATATAGTGTTGCACTCACTTTGTTACAGTTACAGGGGAGAAATGGGGTAGGGTTAGGGTTAGGGTTAGGGTTAGGGTTAGGGTTGAGAACCTCTGTGGGTCATTAGAATCCTCTTGAACATGCTTTATTTTGATCACTTTGTTACGTTTACTGTGTTTTCCTGTATATATATATACATATAGTATTACACTCACTTTGTTACAGTTACAGGGGAGAAATGGGTTAGGGTTAGGTTTACGGTTAGGGTTAGGGTTAGGGTTAGGGTTAGGGTTGAGAACCTCTGTGGGTCATTAGAATGCTCTTGAACATGTTTTATTTTGCTCACTTTGTTACGTTTCCTCTGTTTTCCTGTATATATATATACATATAGTATTACACTCACTTTGTTACAGTTACAGGGGAGAAATGGGTTAGGGTTAGGGTTAGGTGTTAGGGTTAGGGTTAGGGTTAGGGTTAGTACCTCTGTGGGTCATTAGAATGCTCTTGAACATGCTTTATTTTGCTCACTTTGTTACATTTACTGTGTTTTCCTATATATCTATATATATAGTGTTGCACTCACTTTGTTACAGTTACAGGGGAGAAATGGGTTAGGGTTAGGGTTAGGGTTAGGGTTAGGGGGGTTGAGAACCTCTGTGGGTCATTAGAATGCTCTTGAACATACTTTATTTTGCTCACTTTGTTACGTTTACTGTGTTTTCCTATATATCTATATATATAGTATTACACTCGCTTTGTTACAGTTAGAGGGGAGAAATGGGGTAGGGTTAGGTTTACGGTTAGGGTTAGGGTTAGGGTTAGGGTTAGGGTTAGGGTTGAGAACCTCTGTGGGTCATTAGAATCCTCTTGAACATGCTTTATTTTGATCACTTTGTTACGTTTCCTCTGTTTTCCTGTATATATATATACATATAGTATTACACTCACTTTGTTACAGTTACAGGGGAGAAATGGGTTAGGGTTAGGGTTAGGTTAGGGTTAGGGTTAGGGTTAGGGTTAGGGTTAGGGTTACCTCTGTGGGTCATTAGAATGCTCTTGAACATGCTTTATTTTGCTCACTTTGTTACGTTTCCTGTGTTTTCCTGTATATATATATATATATAGTATTACACTCACTTTGTTACAGTTACAGGGGAGAAATAGGGTTAGGGTTAGGGTTAGGGTTAGGGTTAGGGTTGAGAACCTCTGTGGGTCATTAGAATGCTCTTGAACATGCTTTATTTTGCTCACTTTGTTACGTTTACTGTGTTTTCCTATATATATATATATATAGTATTACACTCACTTTGTTACAGTTACAGGGGAGAAATGGGTTAGGGTTAGGGTTAGGGTTAGGGTTAGGGTTAGGGTTAGGGTTGAGTACCTCTGTGGGTCGTTAGAATGCTCTTGAACATGCTTTATTTTGCTCACTTTGTTACATTTACTGTGTTTTCCTATATATATATATACATATAGTATTACACTCACTTTGTTACAGTTACAGGGGAGAAATGGGTTAGGGTTAGGTTTACGGTTAGGGTTAGGGTTAGGGTTAGGGTTAGGGTTAGGGTTGAGAACCTCTGTGGGTCATTAGAATGCTCTTGAACATGCTTTATTTTGCTCACTTTGTTACGTTTCCTCTGTTTTCCTGTATATATATATATATAGTATTACACTCACTTTGTTACAGTTACAGGGGAGAAAATGGGTTAGGGTTAGGGTTAGGGTTAGGGTTAGGGTTAGGGTTAGGGTTGAGAACCTCTGTGGGTCATTAGAATGCTCTTGAACATACTTTATTTTGCTCACTTTGTTACGTTTACTGTGTTTTCCTATATATATATATATATAGTATTACACTCACTTTGTTACAGTTACAGGGGAGAAATGGGTTAGGGTTAGTTAGGGTTAGGGTTAGGGTTAGGGTTAGGGTTGAGAACCTCTGTGGGTCATTAGAATGCTCTTGAACATGCTTTATTTTGCTCACTTTGTTACGTTTCCTGTGTTTTCCTATATATATATATATATAGTATTACACTCACTTTGTTACAGTTACAGGGGAGAAATGGGTTAGGGTTAGGGTTAGGTTTAGGGTTAGGGTTAGGGTTAGGGTTAGGGTTAGGGTTGAGAACCTCTGTGGGTCATTAGAATGCTCTTGAACATGTTTTATTTTGCTCACTTTGTTACGTTTCCTCTGTTTTCCTGTATATATATATACATATAGTATTACACTCACTTTGTTACAGTTACAGGGGAGAAATGGGTTAGGGTTAGTGTTAGGGTTAGGGTTAGGGTTAGGGTTGAGTACCTCTGTGGGTCATTAGAATGCTCTTGAACATGCTTTATTTTGCTCACTTTGTTACATTTACTGTGTTTTCCTATATATCTATATATATAGTGTTGCACTCACTTTGTTACAGTTACAGGGGAGAAATGGGTTAGGGTTAGGGTTAGGGTTAGGGTTAGGGTTGGGGTTGAGAACCTCTGTGGGTCATTAGAATGCTCTTGAACATACTTTATTTTGCTCACTTTGTTACGTTTACTGTGTTTTCCTATATATCTAGATATATAGTATTACACTCGCTTTGTTACAGTTAGAGGGGAGAAATGGGGTAGGGTTAGGTTTACGGTTAGGGTTAGGGTTAGGGTTAGGGTTAGGGTTGAGAACCTCTGTGGGTCATTAGAATCCTCTTGAACATGCTTTATTTTGATCACTTTGTTACGTTTCCTCTGTTTTCCTGTATATATATATACATATAGTATTACACTCACTTTGTTACAGTTACAGGGGAGAAATGGGTTAGGGTTAGGGTTAGGTTAGGGTTAGGGTTAGGGTTAGGGTTAGGGTTAGGGTTGAGAACCTCTGTGGGTCATTAGAATGCTCTTGAACATGTTTTATTTTGCTCACTTTGTTACGTTTCCTCTGTTTTCCTGTATATATATATACATATAGTATTACACTCACTTTGTTACAGTTACAGGGGAGAAATGGGTTAGGGTTAGTGTTTTAGGGTTAGGGTTAGGGTTAGGGTTAGGGTTGAGTACCTCTGTGGGTCATTAGAATGCTCTTGAACATGCTTTATTTTGCTCACTTTGTTACATTTACTGTGTTTTCCTATATATATATATATATAGTATTGCACTCACTTTGTTACAGTTACAGGGGAGAAATGGGTTAGGGTTAGGGTTAGGGTTAGGGTTAGGGTTAGGGTTAGGGTTGAGAACCTCTGTGGGTCATTAGAATGCTCTTGAACATGCTTTATTTTGCTCACTTTGTTACGTTTACTGTGTTTTCCTATATATATATATATATAGTATTACACTCACTTTGTTACAGTTACAGGGGAGAAATGGGTTAGGGTTAGGGTTAGGGTTAGGGTTAGGGTTAGGGTTGAGAACCTCTGTGGGTCATTAGAATGCTCTTGAACATGCTTTATTTTGCTCACTTTGTTACGTTTACTGTGTTTTCCTATATATATATATATATATAGTATTACACTCACTTTGTTACAGTTACAGGGGAGAAATGGGGTAGGGTTAGGTTAGGGTTAGGGTTAGGGTTAGGGTTAGGGTTAGGGTTGAGAACCTCTGTGGGTCATTAGAATCCTCTTGAACATGCTTTATTTTGCTCACTTTGTTACGTTTCCTCTGTTTTCCTGTATATATATATACATATAGTATTACACTCACTTTGTTACAGTTACAGGGGAGAAATGGGTTAGGGTTAGGGTTAGGGTTAGGGTTAGGGTTAGGGTTAGGGTTAGGGTTAGGGTTGAGAACCTCTGTGGGTCATTAGAATGCTCTTGAACATGTTTTATTTTGCTCACTTTGTTACGTTTCCTCTGTTTTCCTGTATATATATATACATATAGTATTACACTCACTTTGTTACAGTTACAGGGGAGAAATGGGTTAGGGTTAGTTAGGGTTAGGGTTAGGGTTAGGGTTAGGGTTGAGTACCTCTGTGGGTCATTAGAATGCTCTTGAACATGCTTTATTTTGCTCACTTTGTTACATTTACTGTGTTTTCCTATATATCTATATATATAGTGTTGCACTCACTTTGTTACAGTTACAGGGGAGAAATGGGTTAGGGTTAGGGTTAGGGTTAGGGTTAGGGTTAGGGTTGAGAACCTCTGTGGGTCATTAGAATGCTCTTGAACATACTTTATTTTGCTCACTTTGTTACGTTTACTGTGTTTTCCTATATATATATATATATAGTATTACACTCACTTTGTTACAGTTACAGGGGAGAAATGGGGTAGGGGGTTAGGGTTAGGGTTAGGGTTAGGGTTAGGGTTAGGGTTGAGAACCTCTGTGGGTCATTAGAATGCTCTTGAACATGCTTTATTTTGCTCACTTTGTTACGTTTCCTCTGTTTTCCTGTATATATATATACATATAGTATTACACTCACTTTGTTACAGTTACAGGGGAGAAATGGGTTAGGGTTAGGGGTAGGTTTAGGGTTAGGGTTAGGGTTAGGGTTAGGGTTAGGGTTGAGAACCTCTGTGGGTCATTAGAATGCTCTTGAAC
>NW_026916197.1:0-22924 GCF_034315485.1 Pezoporus occidentalis
CCATATATGGAAAGGGCGGGGGGGAGGAGCCTCCGATATAATGACTAGGAAGGGGGCGTGGCCTCCCCTTCCCATATATGGAAGTGGGCGGAGCTTCCTCCCATATAAGGCCTAGGAAGGGGTCATGGCCTCCCATATATGGAAAGGGTGGGTGGAGCCTCCTCCCCTATAAGGCCTAGGGAAAGGGGGCGTGGCCTCCCATATATGGAAAGGGAGGGGGCGGAGCCTCCCCCCATGTAAAGACTAGGAAGGGGGCTTGGCCTCCTCCCATATATGGAAGTGGGCGGAGCTTCCTCCCATATAAAGCGGGGGGGGGGCATGTCCTCCTATTCCCATATATGGAAGTGGGCGGAGCCTCCTCCCATATAAAGACTGAGAAGGGGGTGTTCCTCCCATATATGGAAAGGGGGTGGGCCCTTCTCCCATATAAGGGATAGGAAGGGAGGCGTGGCCATATATGGAAGTGGGCGGAGCTTCCTCCCATATAAAGACTGGGAAGGGTGGGGGGCGTGTCTTCCTATTCCCATATATGGAACTGGGCGGAGCTTACTCCCATATAAGGACTATGAAGGGGGCACGGCCTCCGATATATGGAAAGTGGGTGGAGCCTCCTCCCATGTATGGAAGTGGGCGGAGCTTCCTCCCATATAAAGACTGGGAAGGGGGTGTGGCCTGCTCCCATATAAGGACAGAGAAGGGGGCGTGGCCTCCTCCTCCCATATATGGAAGCGGGCGGAGCTTCCTCCCATATAAAGCATGGGGGGGGGGGCATGTCCTCCTCCTCCCATATATGGAAGTGGGCGGAGCTCCCTCCAATATATAGCATGGGAAGGGGGGGGGGGGGGCGTGTCCGCCTCCTTCCATATAAGGCAAGGGGGGGGGGGGGGCATGTCCTCCTCCTCCTCTTTCCATATAAGGATGTGTGGTTGGGGTGGGGGGGGGCGTGTCCTCCTTCCATATAAGGCAGTGGGGATGGGATGTGGGCGTGTCCTCCTCCCATATAAGGCGGGGGGGGGGGGCATGTCCTCCTCCTTCCCCATATAAGGCAGTGGGGGTGTGTCCTCCTCCTCCTTCTTCCATATAAGGCAGTGGGGTTGGGGTTGGGGTGGGGTCGTGTCCTCCTCCTCCTCCCATATAAGGCAGTGTGGGGATGTGGGCGTGTCCTCCTCCTCCTTCCATATAAGGCAGTGGGGGGGGAGTGTCCTCCTCCTCTTTCCATATAAGGCAGTGGGGTTGGGGTGGGGGGGGGGGGTGTCCTCCTCCTCCCATATAAGGCAGTGGGGTTGGGGTTGGGGGCGTGTCCTCCATATAAGGCAATGGGGGGGGGGGGGGCGTGTCCTCCTTCCATATAAGGCAGTGGGGATGGGATGTGGGCGTGTCCTCCTCCTCCTCCCATATAAGGCAGTGGGGTTAGGGTTAGGGTTGGGGGGGGCGTGTCCTCCTCCTCCCATATAAGGCCGTGGGGGGGGGGCGTGTCTTCCTCCTTCCATATAAGGCAGTGTGGGGTTGGGGGGGCGTGTCCTCCTCCTCTTCCTCCTTGCCATATAAGGCAGTGGGCGGCGCTAGACGCGCGGCAGCAGCGAGCGCTGGCAGCGGAGCAGGCGTTTGGGCGCCCCCTTGCGGCGCCACAGCAGCACCGCGGCCGCCAACGCCAGCGCCGCCCCCCCCAGGAGGACCAATGGCGGCGCCAGGGCGGAAGGGGCGGGGCCGACCTCGATGACGATCACCTCCTCCTCCTCGTCGTCGCTGACGTCATCGGGAGGCGACGGTTCCGATTGGTCGGGTCCTTCGCAAGCCAACCAATCGCGGAGGGCGGATTTGGGGTAGCCCGGAGCGACGCGGAGGAGGCGGTTGTCGAAGAGCCAATAGCGGCCGGCCTTGTAGAAGTAGGTGACGGCTGATGGGGTTATAAGGGGGTTATTATGGGATGGAATGGGGTGATAATGGGGTTCAATGGGGTTTAATGGGGTTCAATGGGGTTTAATGGGGTTATAATGGGGTTCAATGGGGTTCAATGGGGTTTAATGGGGTTATAATGGGGTTCAATGGGGTTATAATGGGGTTCAATGGGGTTATAATGGGGTTTAATGGGGTTATAATGGGGTTCAATGGGGTTTAATGGGGTTATAATGGGGTTTAATGGGGTTTAATGGGGTTCAATGGGGTTTAATGGGGTTCAATGGGGTTATAATGGGGTTTAATGGGGTTATAATGGGGTTCAATGGGGTTTAATGGGGTTATAATGGGGTTATAATGGGGTTCAATGGGGTTATAATGGGGTTCAATGGGGTTATAATGGGGTTCAATGGGGTTGAATGGGGTTCAATGGGGTTATAATGGGGTTCAATGGGGTTATAATGGGGTTCAATGGGGTTATAATGGGGTTCAATGGGGTTATAATGGGGGGTAATGGGGTTCAATGGGGTTTAATGGGGTTCAATGGGGTTATAATGGGGTTCTATGGGGTTCAATGGGGTTTAATGGGGTTCAATGGGGTTATAATGGGGTTTAATGGGGTTTAATGGGGTTCAATGGGGTTATAATGGGGTTCAATGGGGTTTAATGGGGTTATAATGGGTTATAATGGGGTTCAGTGGAGTTCAATGGGGTTATAATGGGGTTCAATGGGGTTATAATGGGGTTCAATGGGGTTTAATGGGGTTCAATGGGGTTTAATGGGGTTCAATGGGGTTATAATGGGGTTCAATGGGGTTTAATGGGGTTCAATGGGGTTATAATGGGGTTCAATGGGGTTATAATGGGGTTATAATGGGGTTCAATGGGGTTCAATGGGGTTCTAATGGGGTTCAATGGGGTTATAATGGGGTTATAATGGGGTTCAATGGGGTTATAATGGGGTTATAATGGGGTTATAATGGGGTTTAATGGGGTTCAATGGGGTTTAAATGGGGATTCAATGGGGTTATAATGGGGTTATAATGGGTTATAATGGGGTTATAATGGGTTATAATGGGGTATAATGGGGTTATAATGGGGTTATAATGGGGTTATAATGGGGTACAATGGGGTTATAATGGGGTTATAATGGGGTTCAATGGGGTTATAATGGGGTTTAATGGGGTTTAATGGGGTTCAATGGTGTTCAATGGGGTTTAATGGGGTTTAATGGGGTTCAATGGGGTTATAATGGGGTTCAATGGGGTTATAATGGGGTTTAATGGGGTTATAATGGGGTTATAATGGGGTTTAATGGGGTTTAATGGGGTTCAATGGGGTTATAATGGGGTTCAATGGGGTTAATGGGGTTCAATGGGGTTAATGGGGTCAATGGGGTTTAATGGGGTTATAATGGGGTTCAATGGGGTTATAATGGGGTTATAATGGGGTTCAATGGGGTTCAATGGGGTTCAATGGGGTTATAATGGGGTTCAATGGGGTTATAATGGGGTTCAATGGGGTTTAATGGGGTTCAATGGGGTTCAATGGGGTTTAATGGGGTTATAATGGGGTTCAATGGGGTTCAATGGGGTTTAATGGGGTTCAATGGGGTTATAATGGGGTTCAATGGGGTTATAATGGGGTTCAATGGGGTTATTATGGGATGGAATGGGGTTATAATGGGGTTCAATGGGGTTATAATGGGGTTCAATGGGGTTATAATGGGGTTTAATGGGGTTATAAGGCGGTTATAAGGGGGTTCAATGGGGTTCAATGGGGGTTATGGGGTTCAATGGGGTTATAATGGGGTTATAATGGGGTTTAATGGGGTTCAATGGGGTTCAATGGGGTTATAATGGGGTTATAATGGGGTTCAATGGGGTTATAATGGGGTTCAATGGGGTTCAATGGGGTTATAATGGGGTTCAATGGGGTTATAATGGGGTTCAATGGGGTTATAATGGGGTTCAATGGGGTTCAATGGGGTTATAATGGGGTTTAATGGGGTTCAATGGGGTTCAATGGGGTTTAATGGGGTTCAATGGGGTTCAATGGGGTTATAATGGGGTTCAATGGGGTTCAATGGGGTTCAATGGGGTTATAATGGGGTTCAATGGGGTTCAATGGGGTTATAATGGGGTTCAATGGGGTTATAATGGGGTTATAATGGGGTTATAATGGGGTTCAATGGGGTTTAATGGGGTTCAATGGGGTTCAATGGGGTTAGAATGGGGTTCAATGGGGTTCAATGGGGTTATAATGGGGTTCAATGGGGTTATAATGGGGTTCAATGGGGTTCAATGGGGTTCAATGGGGTTATAATGGGGTTATAATGGGGTTCAATGGGGTTCAATGGGGTTATAATGGGGTTCAATGGGGTTCAATGGGGTTCAATGGGGTTATAATGGGGTTCAATGGGGTTTAATGGGGTTCAATGGGGTTATAATGGGGTTCAATGGGGTTTAATGGGGTTATAATGGGGTTCAATGGGGTTCAATGGGGTTCAATGGGGTTCAATGGGGTTATAATGGGGTTCAATGGGGTTCAATGGGGTTATAATGGGGTTCAATGGGGTTCAATGGGGTTCAATGGGGGGCAATGGGGGGCAATGGGGTTCAATGGGGGGCAGTGGGGTTCAATGGGGTTCAATGGGGGGCAATGGGGTTCAATGGGTTATAATGGGGGGGCCATAGCCGCCCCATGGTACCCCCTTGGTCCTATGGGGCCCATAAAGGCCCCACTGGGGGCCTCGGGGACCCCGCCCCACACCTCGATGCTCTTGGGGTAATCGGGGTCCACGGAGCGGGTGTCCTCGTTGAACCTATAGTACCTATGGGGCAGGGGGGGCAGAGGGGGCTATGGGGCGCCATTGGGGGCTATGGGGCGCCATTGGGGGCTATGGGGTCAATGGGGCGCTATGGGGTGCCATTGGGGGCTATGGGGTCAATGGGGGGCTATGGGGTCAATGGGGGGCCATTGGGGGCTATGGGGCCGCCATGGGGGGCTATGGGGGCCAATGGGGGCTATGGGGCAATGGGGGCTATGGGGTGCAATGGGGGGCTATGGGGTGCCTATGGGGGCTATGGGGTCATGGGGGCTATGGGGGGCTATGGGGTCAATGGGGGGCTATGGGGCTATGCCGCCATGGGGGGCATGGGGCACCATTGGGGGCTATGGGGTCAATGGGGCGCCTATAGGGGCTATGGGGCGCCATTGGGGGGCTATGGGGCAGGGGGGGCAGAGGGGGCTATGGGGCACCATGGGGGGCTATGGGGTCAATGGGGGGCTATGGGGTCAATGGGGGGCTATGGGGGGTTATGGGGCGCCATTGGGGGCTATGGGGTCAATGGGGGGCTATAGGGCTCTATAGGGCGCTATGGGGTCAATGGGGGGCTATGGGGTGCCATTGGGGGCTATGGGGTCAATGGGGGGCTATGGGGGGCTATGGGGGTCAATGGGGCACCATTGGGGGCTATGGGGTCAATGGGGGGCTATGGGGCGCCATTGGGGGCTATGGGGTCAATGGGGGGCTATGGGGCGCCATTGGGGGCTATGGGGCACCATTGGGGCCTATGGGGTCAATGGGGGGCTATGGAGGGCTATGGGGCGCCATTGGGGGCTATGGGGTCAATGGGGGTCAATGGGGGTCAATGGGGTCATTGGGGTCAATGGAGGTCAATGGGGTCAATGGGGTCATTGGGGTCAATGGGGTCAATGGGGGTCAATGGGGTCATTGGGGCTCCAATGGGGTCAATGGGGTCATTGGGGTCAATGGGGTCAATGGGGGTCAATGGGGTCATTGGGGTCAATGGGGCTCCAATGGGGTCAATGGGGGTCAATGGGGTCAATGGGGTCAACGGGGGTCAATGGGGTCAATGGGGGTCAATGGGGCGCCATTGTTATCAATGGGAGCGCAATTGAGGTCCTGGCAGCTCCATAAAGGGCCCCAGTAGCCCCATAGCGGCCCCTTTAAGGTCCTAGAAGGTGCATAGAGGCCCCATAGAGGTCACAGTAGCCCCATAGAGGCCACATTAAGGTCCTAGAAGGTGCATAGAGGCCCCATAGAGGTCCCAGTAGCCCCATAGAGGCCCCATAAAGGTCCTAGAAGGTGCATAGAGGCCCCATAGAGGTCACAGTAGCCCCATAGCGGCCCCATAAAGGTCCTAGAAGGTGCATAGAGGCCCCATAGAGGTCACAGTAGCCCCATAGCGGCCCCTTTAAGGTCCTAGAAGGTGCATAGAGGCCCCATAGAGGTCACAGTAGCCCCATAGCGGCCCCATAAAGGTCCTAGAAGGTGCATAGAGGCCCCATAGAGGTCCCGGTAGCCCCATAGAGCCCCCATTAAGGCCCTAGAAGGTGCATAGAGGCCCCATAGAAGCCCCAAGAAGGTCCTGGAAGGTGCATAGAGGCCCCATAGCGGTCCTGGTAGCCCCATAGAGGCCCCATTAAGGTCCTAGAAGGTGCATAGAGGCCCCATAGAAGCCCCAAGAAGGTCCTGGAAGGTGCATAGAGGCCCCATAGAGATCCCGGTAGCCCCATAGAGCCCCCATTAAGGTCCTAGAAGGTGCATAGAGGCCCCATAGAGGTCCCAAGAAGGTCCTGGAAGGTGCATAGAGGCCCCATTAAGGTCCTGGCAGGTGCATAGAGGCCCCATAGAGGTCCCAGAAGCCCCATAGAGGTCCTGGCAGGTGCATAGAGGCCCCCAGCAGGTCCCAGAAGGTCCATAGAAGGTCCCAGAAGCCCACTGAAGGTCCCGGAAGGTGCATAAAGGCCCCATAAAGACCCCATAGAGGCCCCCAGAAGGTCCCGGAAGGTGCATAAAGGCCCCATAGAGCTCCTGGAAGGTGCATAAAGGACCCATAAAGACCCCATAGAGCCCGTTTAGGTCCTGGCAGGTGCATAGAGGTCCCATAGACACCCCATAGAGCCCCCATAGACCCCCATAGAGCCCCCATAAACCCCCATAGAGACCCCAGAGAGGCCCCATTAGGTCCTGGAAGCTGCATAAAGGCCCCATAGACCCCCTTAGAGCCCCATAGAAACCCTATAGAAACCCCATAGACCCCCCATAGACCCCACATAGAGACCTATAGAGCCCCATAGAAACCCCATAGACCCCCATAGACCCCCCACAGACCCCAATAGACACCCCATAGACACCCCATAGCCCCCCATAGACACCCCATAGACCCCCATAGCCACCCCATAGCCCCCCATAGACCCCCATAGACCCATAGACCCCATAGACACCCCATAGACCCCCATAGACCCCCATAGACCCCCATAGACACCCCATAGACCCCCATAGACCCCCATAGACACCCCATAGACCCCCATAGAAAACCCATAGACCCCCATAGACCCCATAGACCCCCCCCCATAGAACCCCACAGACCCCCATAGCCCCCCATAGCCCCCCATAGACCCCCATAGACCCCCCATAGCCCCCCATAGACCCCCATAGACCCCCCATAGACCCCCCATAGACACCCCCACCCCATAGACCCCCATAGACACCCCATAGACCCCCATAGACCCCCCATAGACCCCCATAGACTCCCATAGCCCCCCATAGACCCCCCATAGACCCCCATAGACCCCCATAGACCCCCATAGACCCCCCCATAGCCCCCCATAGACCCCCATAGACCCCCATAGACCCCCATAGACCCCCATAGCCCCCCATAGACACCCCATAGACCCCCATAGACACCCCATAGACCCCCATAGACCCCCATAGACCCCCATAGACCCCCATAGACCCCATAGACACCCCATAGAGACACCCCATAGAGCCCCATAGACCCCCATAGAGCCCCATAGACACCCCATAGACCCCCATAGACCCCCATAGACACCCCATAGACCCCCATAGACCCCCATAGACCCCCATAGACACCCCATAGACCCCCATAGACCACCCATAGACACCCCATAGACCCCCATAGACCCCCATAGACCCCCATAGACCCCCATAGACACCCCATAGACACCCCATAGAGCCCCATAGACCCCCATAGACATAGACCCCCATAGACCCCCCATAGACACCCCATAGACACCCCATAGACCCCCCACAGACCCCCATAGACACCCCATAGACCCCCATAGACACCCATAGACCCCCGTAGACCCCCATAGACCCCCATAGACCCCCATAGACACCCATAGACACCCCATAGCGCCCCATAGCGCCCCATAGCGCTCACTTGTTGCCCCGGAAGAGGTAGGTGGTGCCGCTGGGCAGCCATTGCAGGGCCGCATCCAGGCCATCGCTGGGCACCCCCCGGCCCAGCTCCCGCAGCGCCCGCGGGTACCCGGGCTCTAGGGAGGCCTCCGAGAAGACCCAGTGCCGGTCACCTATGGGGGGGGACACATTGAGAGCCATTGGGACACATAGAGACCCATAGAGACCCCATTGGGACCCATAGAGACCCATTGGAACCCCATAGAGAGACATTGGGACCCATAGAGACCCCATTGGGACCCATAGGGACCCATTGGGACCCATAGGGACCCATAGAGACCCATTGGGACGCATAGAGACACATAGAGACCCCATAGAAACCCCATAGCAACCCCATAGAGACCCATAGGGACCCCATAGGGACCCCATAGAGACCCATAGAGACCCATAGAGACCCCAGAGAGACCCATAGAAACCCCATAGAGACCCATAGAGACCCCATAGAGACCCATAGAAACCCATAGAGACCCATAGAGACCCCATAGAGACCTCATAGAGACCCATAGAGCCCCATAGAGACCCCATAGAAACCCCATAGAGACCCATAGAGACCCCATAGAGACCCATAGAAACCCCATAGAGACCCATAGAGACCCATAGAAACCCCATAGAAACCCCATAGAGACCCATAGAAACCCCATAGAAACCCCATAGAGACCCATAGAAACCCCATAGAAACCCCATAGAGACCCCATAGAAACCCCATAGAGACCCATAGAGACCCATAGAAGCCCCATAGAAACCCATAGAGACCCATAGAAACCCCATAGAGACCCATAGAAACCCCAGAGACCCCATAGAGACCCATAGAGACCCATAGAGACCCCATAGAAACCCCATAGAGACCCATAGAAACCCCATAGAAACCCATAGAGACCCATAGAGACCCCATAGAAACCCATAGAGACCCATAGAGACCCCATAGAGACCCATAGAGACCCCATAGAGACCCATAGAAACCCCATAGAGACCCATAGAGACCCATAGAGACCCATAGAGACCCCATAGAGACCCATAGCGCCCCACAGCGCACCTTTGAAGAAGACAAACTTGCCATCGCGGCGCTCGTAGGCGGCACTGATGCTGGGGGGGAGCCCGGCCCAGAAGTGGCCAATGGGGAGCGGGTACCCCTCGAGCACCCGGCGCTCCCGCACCCTCCAGAACCAGCGTTCCTGCAGCGACAGCAACGAAACGGTCAGAAACGGGCCCAAAACGACCCCAAAATGCTCGAAAACGGCCGGAAATGACCCCAAAATGGTCGAAAACGCCAAAAAAATGGCTAGAAACGGGCAAAAAATGGCCAGAAACGGTCAAAAAATGGCCAGAAATGACCCAGAAATGGACGAAAACGGCCAGAAATTACCCAGAAACGGGCGAAAATGACCCCAAAATGGTTGAAAATGGCCAGAAATGACCCAAAAATGGTCGAAAAGGCCAAAAAGGGATAGAAACAGTCCAAAAATGGCCAAAAAAGACCCAGAAATGGACGAAAACGGCCAGAAATGACCCAGAAACGGGTAAAAACGGGCGAAAATGACCCAAAAATGCTCAAAAACGGCCAGAAATGACCCCAAAATGGTCAAAAACGCAAAAAAAAATGGACAGAAACGTTCAAAAAATGGCCAGAAATGACCCAGAAATGGTTGAAAATGGCCAGAAATGACCCAAAAGTGGACAGAAACGGTCAGAAAATGGCCAGAAAGGACCCAAAAATGCTCGAAAACGGGCAAAAACGGACAAAAGCGACCTAGAAATGGCCAAAAACGGGCGAAAGTGACCCAAAAATGCTCGAAAACGGCCGGAAATGACCCCAAAATGGTCGAAAACGCAAAAAAAAATGGATAGAAACGGGCAAAAAATGGCCAGAAACGGGCAAAAAATGGCCAGAAATGACCCCAAAATGGTTGAAAATGGCCAGAAATGACCCAAAGATGGTTGAAAATGGCCAGAAACGACACCAAAATGCTCGAAAACGGCCAGAAACGACCCCAAAATGGTCGAAAACGCCAAAAAATGGATAGAAACGGGCAAAAGAAGCCCAGAAATGGTCAAAAAATGGCCAGAAATGACACAAAAATGGTTGAAAATGGCCAGAAATGACCCAAAATTGGACAGAAACGGTCAGAAAATGGCCAGAAATGACCCAAAAATGGTCGAAAATGGGCAAAAACGGACAAAAGCGACCTAGAAATAGCCAAAAACGGGCGAAAATGAACCAAAAATGCTCGAAAACGGCCAGAAATGACCCCAAAATGGTTGAAAACGCCAAAAAATGGATAGAAACGGGCAAAAAATGGCCAGAAATGACCCAAAAATGGTCGAAAACGGGCAAAAATGACCCAGAAACGGGCAAAAACGGTCAAAAAAACAGCAAAAAATGACCCAGAAACGGTCAAAAATTGCCAAAAAATGGACAGAAACGGGCAAAAAAATGGCCAAAAATGACCCAGAAATGGACAAAAACGGCCAGAAATGACACAGAAATGGGCAAAAACGGGCAAAAATGACCCCAAAATGCTCGGAAACGGCCAGAAATGACCCCAAAATGGTCGCAAACGAAAAAAAAAATGGATAGAAACGTTCAAAAAATGGCCAAAAATGACCCAGAAATGGATGAAAACAGCCAAAAAATTGACAGAAACAGTCAAAAATGGCGAAAAACGACCAGAAATGACCCAGAAACGGGCAAAAACGGGCAAAAATGACCCCGAAATGGTTGAAAACGGCCAGAAATGACCCAAAAATGGCCGAAAACTCAAAAAAATGGATAGAAACGGTGAAAAACGGTGTGGCCAAAACTGGACAAAAAACGACCCAGAAAGGGTCAAAAATGGCCCAAAACGTCCCAAAATCAGTCAAAAAAAGACCCCAAAATGAGCAAAATAAGCCAAAACAGCCCAAAATGAGCCCAAAACCCAACCCAACTCAACCCAACTCAACCCAACCCAACCCAACTCAACCCAACCCAAACCCAACTCAACCCAACCCATCCCAACTCAACCCAACCCAACCCAAACTCAACCCAACTCAACCCAAACCAACTCAACCCAACTCAACCCAACTCAACCCAACCCAACCCAACTCAACCCATCCCAATCCAACTCAACCCAACCCAACTCAACCCATCCCAACTCAACCCAACCCAAACCCAACTCAACCCAAACCCAAACCCAACTCAACCCAACCCAACTCAACCCAACTCAACCCAACCCAAACCCAACTCAACCCAACTCAACCCAAACCCAACTCAACCCCAACCCATCCCGACCCCATTCCCAGCCCCACAACCACCTTGAACACGAACATCTCCCCACGGAGCATGGCGATGGTGTCGAAGTTGCCCTCGCAGATGTCGGGGCCATAGGGCGGCCCTGGGGGTCTATGGGGCTTCTCCGTGCTCCGTGGCACCACTGGGGGCCAACTGGGGCCTGCTCGGGTCCCTGTGGGCGCGTCGGGACCCGTTGGCACCCGTTGGGACCCATAGGAGCCCGTTGGGGGTCAATGGGAGCCATAGGACACATTGGCACCCATTGGGACCCATAGGACCCATTGGGACCCATAGGGACCCATTGGCACCCATTTGGACCCATAGGACACATGGGCACCCATAGGACCCATTGGCACCCATTGGGACCCATAGGACCCATTGGCACCCATTGGGACCCATTTGGACCCATAGGACCCATTGGCACCCATAGGACCCATTGGCACCCATTTGGACCCATAGGGACCCATTGGCACCCATTGGGACCCATAGGACCCATTGGCACCCATAGGACACATGGGTACCCATTGGGACCCATAGGGGGTCACTGAGAGCCATAGGACACATTGGCACCCATTGGGACCCATAGGACCCATTGGGACCCATAGGGACCCATTGGGACCCATTGGGACCCATAGGACCCATTGGGACCCATTGGCACCCATAGGGACCTATTGGGACCCGTTGGGGGTCATTGGGACCCATAGGTCCCATTGGCACCCATTGAGACCCATAGGGACCCATAGGAGACATTGGCACCCATTAGGACCCATAGGGACCCACTGGGGGGTCATTGGAAGCTATAGGACCCATAGGGACCCATTGGGACACACTGAGACCCATAGGACCCATTGGCACCCATAGGACCCATAGGGACCCATTGGCACCCATTGGGACCCATAGGACCCGTTGGCACCCATAGGACACATGGGTACCCATTGGGACCCATAGGGGGTCACTGAGAGCCATAGGACACATTGGCACCCATTGGGACCCATTTGGACCCATAGGACCCATTGGCACCCATAGGGACCCATAGGGACCTATTGGGACCCGTTGGGGGTCATTGGGACCCATAGGTCCCATTGGCACCCATTGGGACCCATAGGGACCCATAGGAGACATTGGCACCCATTAGGACCCATAGGGACCCACTGGGGGGTCATTGGAAGCTATAGGACCCATAGGGTTCACTGAGACCCATAGGACCCATTGGCACCCATAGGGACCCATAGGGCCCCATAAGAACCCATTGGGACCCATAGGAACCCATAGGAGGTGTCCATGGCGTTGGTGGCCACCCATTGTCTTGGGACCACCATGGGGTTGACGTAGCCCCATAAGGGCCCCATACAGCCCCATAGGCACCCATAGGGCCCCATAAGACCCATAGGGCCCCATAGGACCCATTGGCACCCCTAGGTCCCCATGCGACCCATAGGACCCATTGGCACCCATAGGACGTGTCCACGGCGTCGATGGCCACCCATTGGGTTGGTGCCACCGTAGCCTTGAGCTAGCCCCGTAAGGACCCCATCGAGCCCCATAGGAGCCCCATAGGAGGTATCTATGGGGCAGGCCCCCCACCGTAGAGCTGCTGGATGCCGCGGCGGTCGTCCTCGGGGAGGGTGAAGGCCTCGGTGTCCATCCATTGGTAGAAGGGGGCCATGATGGCCGAGGGGTCGCTGGAGTGCTCCAGCCCTAGAGCGTGACCCAGCTCGTGGACGGCCACCAGGAAGAGGTCATTGCCTGCAATGGGGCCGATGTGGGTCAATGGAGGGCCTCTATGGGGCGATGGGGGTCTTCCATGGGGTCTCCATGGGTCAAGGAGGGCTTGGGTTGGGGGGGAAGGGGGGCAAGGGGGGTCGAAGATGGGGGGCAAGGGAGGTTATGGGGCGATGGGGGCCCTGAACCACCGCAAAACGACCCAAACCAACCCAAAACCAAACCAAAATCTACCCAAAAGTGACCCAAAACCACCCCAAAACCGACCCAAAATCACCCCAAAACCGACCCAAAACCATCCCAAAACCATCCCAAAACCACCCCAAAACCACCCCAAAACCGACCCAAATCCACCCCAAAACCGACCCAAAACCACCCCAAAACCGACCCAAAACCACCCCCAAACCCCCCCAAAACCACCCCAAAACCACCCCAAAACCGACCCAAATCCACCCCAAAACCGACCCAAAACCACCCCAAAACCGACCTCAAACCACCCAAAAACCGACCCAAAATCACCCCAAAACCGACCCAAAACCACCCCAAAATCAACCCAAAACCACCCCAAAATCACCCCAAAACCGACCCAAAATCAACCCAAAACCACCCCTAAACCGACACAAAACCACCCCAAAACTGACCCAAAACCACCCCAAAATCACCCCAAAACCAACCCAACCCAACCCCATCCCAAAACCCATTGAAACACACCCAAAATCAACCAAAATCGACCCAAAACCACTCCAAACCCACTCAAAACCAACCCACCCCAACCCAACGCAACCCAAATCACCCCAAATCACCCCTAACCCACCCAAAACCATCCCAAACCCAACCCAACTCAACCCAACCCAACTCAACCCAACCCATTCCCAACCCAACCCAACCTAACTCAAACCAACCCAACTCAACCCAACTCAGCCCAACCCAACGCATCCCAACTCAACCCAACCAACCCAACCAACCCAACCCAACTCAACCAACCCAACCCATCCCAACCAAACCAACCCAACTCAACCCAACGCATCCCAACTCAACCCAACCAACCCAACCCAACTCAACCCAACTCAACCAACCCAACTCAACCAACCCAACCCATCCCAACCAAACCAACCCAACTCAGCCCAACGCATCCCAACTCAACCAACCCAACCCAACTCAACCCATCCCAACCCAACCAACCCAACTCAACCCAACTCAACCAACCCAACCAACCCAACCCAACTCAACCAACCCAACCAACCCAACTCAACTCAATCCAACCAACCCAAACCCAACCAACCCAAACCCAACCCAACTCAACCCAAACCCCCCCAAAACCCAACCCAAAACCCCCTTCCCCCCCCCAGCCCCTTCTCACCACTGAGATCCTCGTTGCGATCGGTCCACGGCTCAGCCCCATCGAAATGCGTATCGCCCCCGATATGGGGGCCCGGGAAGTAGGCGTGGGCCAGGAACCCCCCTTCTCCATCGAAGGGGGTGCTGTCGCCGTGGAAACCCTCGGCGAAGAGCACCATGATGTCGGCGTGGGGCGCGCGCCCGGCTCGGATCGCCCCATAGGGAACCTCGCGGAAGCGCAGTGGGGCCGCCGCTGCCCACGCGGCGAAGGCCCGGCGGATGGCTGCCCCCGTGCCCGCCTCGCCCACCTTGGGGGTGAAGTTCTGGATGCTGGGGGGAGGGGGGGGGAACAGCCATTGGGGTCGATGGGGGACCAATGGGGTGCATTGGGATCGATGGGGAGTCGTTGGGGTCGATGGGGAGCCGTTGGGGTCAATGGGGAGGCAATGGGATCAATGGGGAGCCATTGGGAACGGCAATGGGATCGATGGGGAGCCATTGGGAATGGGAATAGGATCGATGGGGAGCCAATGGAATCGATGGGGAGCCAATGGGGTCAATGGGGAGCCATTGGGAATGGCAATGGGATCAATGGGGAGCCACTGGGGTCGATGGAGAGCCATTGGGAATGGCAATGGGGTCGATGGGGAGCCATTGGGAATGGGAATAGGATCAATGGGGAGCCAATGGGATCGATGGGGAGCCATTGGGGTCAATGGGGAGCCATTGGGAATGGCAATGGGATCGATGGGGAGCCATTGGGAACGGCAATGGGATCAATGGGGAGCCAATGGGATCGATGGGGAGCCATTGGGGTCAATGGGGAGCCAATGGGAATGGCAATGGGGTCGATGGGGAGCCAATGGGATCGATGGGGAGCCAATGGGGTGCATTGGGATCGATGGGGAGTCGTTGGGGTCAATGGGGAGCCAAAGGGAATGGCAATGGAATCAATGGGGAGCCATTGGGAATGGCAATGGGATCAATGGGGAGCCACTGGGGTCGATGGAGAGCCATTGGGAATGGCATTGGGAGCGATGGGGCGCCATTGGGGTCAATGGGGAGCCAATAGGGTCATTGGGAGCCATTGGGAATGGCAATGGGATCAATGGGGAGCCATTGGGATCGATGGGGAGCCAATGGGATCAATGGGGAGCCATTGGGAATGGCAATGGGATCGATGGGGAGCCATTGGGAATGGGAATAGGATCAATGGGGAGCCAATGGGATCGATGGGGAGCCATTGGGGTGCATTGGGATCAATGGGGAGTCGTTGGGGTCGATGGGGAGCCATTGGGAATGGCAATGGGGTCGATGGGGAGCCATTGGGAACGGCAATGGGATCGATGGGGAGCCATTGGGAATGGCAATGGGATCAATGGGGAGCCATTGGGAACGGCAATGGGATCGATGGGGAGCCATTGGGAATGGCAATGGGGTCGATGGGGAGCCAATGGGATCGATGGGGAGCCAATGGGATCAATGGGGAGCCATTGGGAATGGCAATGGGATCAGTGGGGAGCGTTTGGGATCGATTGGGAGTCATTGGGATGCAGTGGGATCCATTGGGATCAATCCATCGGAATCCCACTGGAACCCATTGGAACCCATCGGAATCCTATTGGATCCCATTGGAACCCATTGGAATCCTATTGGGTCCCACTCGAACCCATTGGAATCCTATTGGGTCCCACTGGAACCCATTGGAATCTTATTGGATCCCATTAGAACTCACTGGAATCCTATTGTATCCCATTGGAACCCATCATAATCGCATTGGAACCCATTGGAATCCTATTGGAACCCATTGGAATCCCATCGGAATCCCAATAGAACCCATCAAAACCCATCAGATCCCATCGGAATCCCATTGGAACCCATCGAAATCCCATTGGAACCCATCAAAATCCCATTGGAATCCCATTGGAACCCATCAGAATCCCATTGGAACCCATCAGAACCCATTGGAACCCACCAGAACCCATTGGAACCCATCGGAATCCCATTGGAACCCATCAGAACCCATCAGATCCCATCGGAATCCCATTGGAACCCATCGAAATCCCATTGGAACCCATCAAAATCCCATTGGAATCCCATTGGAACCCATCAGAACCCCATTGGAACCCATTGGAACCCCATCGGATCCCATTAGAATCCCCTTGGAACCCCATTGGCCCCCCCTCACCTGAAGGTGATCTCCTGCTGGTCCCACTTCATGCCCTGGATGGCGAAGCGCCGGCGCCGCACGTTGGCTTTGAGCTCGGGGCCGAACTTATCCGGAACGCCGCAACGGGGCCGGCGCATGGCCCTGTGGAGGAGAAGGGAGACCTCCAGCACCAACGATGATCCAATTGGAAGGCGCCGAACCCAACATCCATCAACTCGGAAGCCCCATAACCCATCGGGACCCTCCGAGAAGCCAACTGGAAGGCCCAAAACCCAACTGGAAGGCCCAAAACCCAACTGGAAGGCCCAAAAATCCAGTTGGAAGCCTCCTAAAGGCAACGATGATCCAACTGGAAGACCTCGAACCCAACATCCGTCAACTCGGAAGCCCCATATCCCATTGGAAGCCCCCAAGAACCCAACTGGAAGGCCCAAAAGCCGAAGACGATCCCTTTAGAGCCCCCGTAACCCAACACTGATCCACTTGGAAGACCTCAAACCCAATGATAAGCCAACTGAAAGCCCCATATCCCATTGGAACCCCTCAAGAACCCAACTGGTAGACCCAAAACCCAACTGGAGCCCAACTGGAAGACCCAAAACCCAACCGGAGTCCAACTGGAAGACCCCAGACCCAACCGGAGCCCAACTGGAAAGCCCAAAACCCAACTGGAGCCCAACTGGAAGACCCAAAACCCAACTGGAGCCCAACTGGAAGACCCAAAACCCAACTGGAAGACCCAAAACCCAACTGGAGCCCAACTGGAAGACCCAAAAACCAACCGGAGTCCAACTGGAAGACCCAAAACCCAACTGGAAGACCCAAAACCCAACCAGAGCCCAACTGGAAAGCCCAAAACCCAACTGAAGACCAACTGGAAGACCCCAAACCCGACCGGAACCCAACTGGAAGACCCCAAACCCAACCGGAACCCAACTGGAAGACCCGGAACCCAACTGGAGACCAACTGGAAGACCCAAAACCCAACTGGAAGACCCAAAACCCAACTGGAGCCCAACTGGAAGACCCAAAACCCAACTGAAAGACCCAAAACCCAACCGGAAGGCCCAAGACCCAACTGGAAGACCCAAAACCCAACCGGAAGCCCTCCAAACCCAACGATGATCCAATCGGAAGACCCCCAAACCCAACAACGACCCATCTGGAAGCCCCATAACCCATTGGAACCCCCCCCAATGTAACGCACCGGATGGTTTCGGGGTCGGCGCGGGCGGTGACGCGCAGCCCGTAGAGGCGCTGCATGGCAGCGTAGGCGGCCGGTAGCGAGTGTGGGGAGCGCTGCGCCTGCACCCGCAGGTCGCCGGGGGGCAGGTACCCGTACTGCTGCAGCCAGGCCTGGGGGAAGCCCAATAGTAACCCGTGAGCGGGCGTCATCCATCCCATAGTAACCCATCAGCATCCGTTATCCAGGGGTGTTGTCCATCCCATAACAAGCCATCAACAGCCATGATCCGTCACCGTCCATCCCATCATAACCCGTCAGAACACATCGGCACCCGTTATCCATCAGCATCCATCCCGTAATAAGCCATCACCATCATCACCTTCATCATCATCATCATCATCCACCCCGTAATAAGCCCTTCATAACCCATCAGCACCCATTACCCATCACCGTCCATCCCATAATGACCCATTATCATCATCGTCATCACCATCCATCCCATAATGACCCATTATCATCATCGTCATCACCATCCATCCCATAATGACCCATTATCATCATCGTCATCACCATCCATCCCATAATGACCCATTATCATCATCGTCATCACCATCCATCCCATAATGACCCATTATCATCATCGTCATCACCATCCATCCCATAATGACCCATTATCATCATCGTCATCACCATCCATCCCATAATGACCCATTATCATCATCGTCATCACCATCCATCCCATAATGACCCATTATCATCATCGTCATCACCATCCATCCCATAATGACCCATTATCATCATCGTCATCACCATCCATCCCATAATGACCCATTATCATCATCGCCATCACCATCCATCCCATAATAACCCATCATCACCACCATCCATCCCATAATGACCCATTATCACCATTGTCACCACCACCATCCATCCCATAATGACCCATCATCATCATTGTCACCACCATCCATCCCATAATAACCCATTACCATCACCATCCATCCCATAATGACCCATTATCATCATTGTCATCATCACCATCCATCCCATAATAACCCATCATCATCATCATCATCACCCATCCCATAATAACCCACTATCATCACTATCCATCCCATAATAAACCATTATCACCATCACCATCACAATCCATCCCATAATAACCCATTATCATCACCATCCATCCCATAATAACCCATCACCACCACCCTCCATCCCATAATGACCCATCATCATCACCATCCATCCCATAATAACCCATTATCATCACCCTCCATCCCATAATAACCCATCATCATCACCATCCATCCCATAATAACCCATTATCATCACCATCCATCCCATAATAAACCATTATCATCACTATCCATCCCATAATAACCCATCATCACCACCCTCCATCCCATAATAACCCATCACCACCACCCTCCATCCCATAATACCCCATCACCAGCATCACCCCACCCCAAACGCCCCATAGGGACCCCAATGGCCCCCTATGGGGCCCCTAAGTACCCCATAGAGACCCATAAGGGGCGTTTAAGAGCGTTTAAGGGCGTTTAAGAGCGTTTAAGAGCGTTTAAGGGCGTTTAAGGGCGTTTAAGGGCGTTTAAGGGCGTTTAAGAGCGTTTAAGGGCGTTTAAGAGCGTTTAAGGGGCGTTTAAGAGCGTTTAAGAGCGTTTAAGAGCGTTTAAGGGCGTTTAAGGGCGTTTAAGGGCGTTTAAGGGCGTTTAAGGGCGTTTAAGAGCGTTTAAGAGCGTTTAAGGGCGTTTAAGGGCGTTTAAGGGCGTTTAAGGGCGTTTAAGGGCGTTTAAGGGCGTTTAAGGGCGTTTAAGGGGCGTTTAAGGGCGTTTAAGGGCGTTTAAGGGCGTTTAAGGGCGTTTAAGGGCGTTTAAGGGCGTTTAAGGGCGTTTAAGGGCGTTTAAGGGGCGTTTAAGGGCGTTTAAGGGCGTTTAAGGGCGTTTAAGGGCGTTTAAGGGCGTTTAAGGGCGTTTAAGAGAGTTTAAGGGCGTTTAAGGGCGTTTAAGGGCGTTTAAGGGCGTTTAAAGGGCGTTTAAGGGCGTTTAAAGGGCGTTTAAGGGCGTTTAAGGGCGTTTAAGGGCGTTTAAGGGCGTTTAAGGGCGTTTAAGGGCGTTTAAGGGCGTTTAAGGGCGTTTAAGAGCGTTTAAGAGCGTTTAAGGGCGTTTAAGGGCGTTTAAGGGCGTTTAAGGGCGTTTAAGAGCGTTTAAGGGCGTTTAAGGGCGTTTAAGAGCGTTTAAGGGCGTTTAAGGGCGTTTAAGGGCGTTTAAGGGCGTTTAAGGGCGTTTAAGGGCGTTTAAGGGCGTTTAAGAGCGTTTAAGGGCGTTTAAGGGCGTTTAAGGGCGTTTAAGGGCGTTTAAGGGCGTTTAAGGGCGTTTAAGGGCGTTTAAGAGCGTTTAAGGGCGTTTAAGGGCGTTTAAGGGCGTTTAAGAGCGTTTAAGGGCGTTTAAGGGCGTTTAAGGGCGTTTAAGGGCGTTTAAGGGCGTTTAAGGGCGTTTAAGGGCGTTTAAGGGCGTTTAAGGGCGTTTAAGGGCGTTTAAGGGCGTTTAAGGGCGTTTAAGGGCGTTTAAGGGCGTTTAAGAGCGTTTAAGGGGCGTTTAAGGGCGTTTAAGGGCGTTTAAGGGCGTTTAAGGGCGTTTAAGGGCGTTTAAGGGCGTTTAAGGGCGTTTAAGGGGCGTTTAAGGGCGTTTAAGGGGGGTTTAAGAGCGTTTAAGGGGGCTTTAAGGGCGTTTAGGAGCATTTAAGGGCGTTTAAGAGAGTTTAAGGGCGTTTAAGGGCGTTTAAGGGCGTTTAAGGGCGTTTAAGAGCTTTTAAGGGGCGTTTAAGGGCGTTTAAGGGCGTTTAAGAGCGTTTAAGGGGCGTTTAAGGGCGTTTAAGGGCGTTTAAGAGCGTTTAAGGGCGTTTAAGGGCGTTTAAGAGCGTTTAAGGGGGCTTTAAGGGCGTTTAAGGGCGTTTAAGGTGGGTTTAAGGGCGTTTAAGAGCTCTTAAGGGGGGGTTTAAGGGGTTTAAGGGCGTTTAAGGGCGTTTAAGGGCGTTTAAGGGCGTTTGAGAGTTTAAGGGGCGTTTAAGGGAGTTTAAGTGGGCGTTTAAGGGGGTTTAAGGGCGTTTGCGTTTAAGGAGGCTTTAAATGCGTTTAAGGGGGCTTAAGGGCGTTTAAGGGGGGTTTAAAAGCATTTAAGGGGCGTTTAAGGGGGGTTTAAGGGCGTTTAAGGGGGGTTTAAGGGCGTTTAAGAGCGTTTAAGGGGGCTTTAAGGGCGTTTAAGGGCGTTTAGGAGCGTTTAAGGGGGTTTTAAGAGCGTTTAAGAGGGCTTAAGGGCGTTTAAGGGGGGTTTAAGTGCGTTTAAGGGGGCTTAAGGGGGGTTTAAGAGCGTTTAAGGGGGGGTTATGGGCGTTTAAGAGCTTTTAAGGGGGCTTATGGGCGTTTAAGGGGGGTTTAAGAGCGTTTAAGGGCGTTTAAGGGGGCTTAAGGGCATTTAAGAGCGTTTAAGGGGGGTTTAAGAGCATTAAGGGGGGGGTTTAAGAGCTTTTAAGGGGGTTTAAGGGGGCTTAAGGGGGGTTTAAGAGTGTTTAAGGGGGCTTTAAGTGCGTTTAAGGGGGCTTAAGAGCATTTAAGGGGTGTTTATGAGCGCTTAAGGACGTTTAAGGGGTGGGTTAAGGGCGTTTAAGGGGGGTTTAAGGGCGTTTAAGAGCGTTTAAGGGGGTTTAAGTGCATTTAAGGGGGCTTAAGGGCGTTTAAGGGGCGTTTAAGAGCATTTAAGGGGGGTTTAACAGCGTTTAAGGGGGGTTTTAGGGCGTTTAAGAGCTTTTAAGGGGGGTTTAAGGGGGCTTAAGGAGCATTTTAGAGCGTTTAAGGGGGGTTTAAGGGCGTTTAAGGGCGTTTAAGGGGGGTTTAAGAGCGTTTAAGAGCATTTAAGGGGGGTTTAAGAGCGTTTAAGGGCGTTTAAGGGGGGTTTAAGGGGGCTTAAGGAGCATTTAAGAGCGTTTAAGAGCGTTTAAGGGGGGTTTAAGAGCGTTTAGGAGCGTTTAAGGGGGTTTAAGAGCGTTAAGGGGGGGGTTTAGGGCGTTTAAGAGCTTTTAAGGGGGGTTTAAGGGCGTTTAAGAGCTTTTAAGGGGGTTTAAGGGGGGGTTAAGGGCGTTTAAGGGGGGTTTAAGAGCGTTTAAGGGGGGTTTAAGGGCGTTTAAGAGCGTTTAAGGGGGGTTTAAGGGCGTTTAAGAGCTCTTAAGGGGGGGTTTAAGGGGGCTTAAGTGGGGTTTAAGAGCGTTTAAGGGGCGTTTAAGGGGGGTTTAAGGGCGTTTAAGAGCGTTTAAGGGGGGTTTAAGAGCGTTTAAGGGGGGGTTTAGGGCGTTTAAGAGCGTTTAAGGGGGGTTTAAGGTGGCTTAAGGGGGGTTTAAGAGCGTTTAAGGGGGGGTTATGGGCGTTTAAGGGCGTTTAAGGGCATTTAAGAGCTTTTAAGGGGGTTTAAGGGGGCTTAAGGGGGGGTTAAGGGGTTTAAGAGCGTTTAAGGGGGGTTTAAGACCATTTAAGGGGGGTTTAAGGGCGTATAAGAGCGTTTAAGGGGGCTTTAAGTGCGTTTAAGGGGGCTTAAGGGCATTTAAGAGCGTTTAAGGGGGGGTTAAGAGCTTTTAAGGGCGTTTAAGGGGGGTTTAAGGGCGTTTAAGGGGGCTTTAAGTGCGTTTAAGGGGGCTTAAGGGCATTTAAGAGCTTTTAAGGGGGGGTTAAGGGGGGGTTTAAGAGCGTTTAAGGGGGGGTTAAGGGCGTTTAAGGAGGTTTAAGAGTGTTTAAGGGGGTGCTAAGGGGATTTAAGAGCTTTTAAGGGGGGTTTAAGAGGGCTTAAGGAGCATTTAAGAGCGTTTAGGAGCGTTTAAGAGCGTTTAAGGGGGGTTTAAGGGCGTTTAAGGGGGCTTAAGGAGCGTTTAAGAGCGTTTAAGGGGGTTTAAGAGCTTTTAAGGGGGGTTTAAGGGGGGGTTTAAGAGCGTTTAAGAGCGTTTAAGGGGGGTTTAAGAGCGTTTAAGAGCTTTTAAGGGGGTTTAAGGGGGCTTAAGGGGGGTTTAAGAGCGTTTAAGGGGGGGTTATGG